>NC_080733.1:6477455-6722455 GCF_019097595.1 Hemibagrus wyckioides | reverse complement strand
CACACAGAAGCACATGCACACAAGATCATGCACACACACACACGAACGCAAGTACACACACAAACACAAGAACACCAACACACACACACTTGCTATCCTTCCACTGGTACAATCCTTAATGTAGCTAATGAATGCCACGCTGCTGCTCTAACCTTTTGGCTCTTATTTTTTTTAATGTCAGCTATTCCTCCACACACTCCTTTAATGTCAGTCACACTTTCTCCTCCTCACACTCTGCCAGCCATCTTTCTTCATCTTGGCTCTTCGATGTTTCCGTCAGACCTTAATGTTTCTGAGGGCAGGAGCTGAGGCAGTGTGAGTGCACAAAAACCCAGCCAAACGCTCTGCAACCTAACCGCCTAAAACACCTGGGCAACAGCTGCACCCAGCTGTTTTAAAACACAGTGTGGGTGGGGGTGCACTGAAGCAAGCGTGATGCTAACAACATCTCAACACTATCATTTCTTGGTGCATGTGATCGAAGGCACTCCAGGAAAAGAAGAAGAAGAAAAAAAACAAGTGCTGAATCAAAACTCTGATCTAATTGGCAGAGGGGGAAAAAAAAAACAACCCACAGAAAAGTCTCTGAAGCAATATCCACGCCAATACTGGTACTGAGTGGCAGTAATTAGAGCTTTTGAAAATGAAAACCCCTTTAGCTATGCTCTAGTGCACTCACTGAATACTGGCATTTTACGGGACAGGGGTGGAGTGGGCAGTGTGCAGCCCGCTGAATCACACCAGTGTGACTTGCTCTATCCACATGACATCACACAGGAAATGGAAAGTTGGCCACAGCACGAGTCACCCTCCTGCCCATCCTCCTTAAAGGACACAGAGAGAGACAGAACTAGCGGAGGTGACAGGTGGCTTCTTTAAAGCGGCGCCATCTTTAAACGAAGAACGGTTTCAGCTCATGTTTGGAGAAGAAGTAGAGGAAAAAGAAAGCTCTGGAACTACTACACTAGTGTCTGGAGGTGGAAACTGAGCAATGCAACATCAAGGAAAATTGAACTTGCTGGCAAAGCGCTTGCAGAACAAGAGGAATAAATCATACAGGAATTGGAAAATAATCAACTTTGGGGGTTGAGCTACACAAAGAAACGATTAATGCATTAATATATGTGCTTTATTCCTTTCACATCAATACACTGTGCATTATTTATTAATAAATGAATAATAAACACTTCGTAACACGTCATGCTTTTTCACTATTAATCTTAAGAACTTCCACGAAACAAGTTAGTTCCTGTTATCACTCACGTCATCACGGCTATAAACAGATGCTCCGTCCTCGATTTTTTTTTTCTTTCAAAGATAATGAGGGAAAAAACATCTTGTCTCGTTACTGACAAACCGGAAAACGCCTTTTCTCTATCCTGAAGACTCTGACTATCTTTTTTTTTTATAAAGCAACGCCACTCGAGACTCCTTCATAAATGCTAACTGAAGATCTCAACAGCAAGCTTCAGCGTATCAGAGAGTAAACGGCTTTCTTGGTTAAATAACCTCAACAATTACGTAAAGCATCCTTCATACAAGTCCACGTGAATGAGCTGTTATAAGATAAACACATTGGTTATGCCACAGGCTGACTTAATGTCAGAGACATGCACTTACAGTAGGTGAATGTTCTGATTCAAGAACTGGTGTTATATAAGGAGAACGTCTCGCAGCGCGGCTCGGAAAGTAGTTCCGTCTGGATCGATAAATTACCATTAATGCGCCCATTCTAATATGTTATTGTTTCTATAGTAACAGCTCAGTCACTGGGACTCGGCCGGCAGTCAGACGCTGCGCATAATCTGAGATTAATAATAAATGGGTTTTAAAAAATGTGCTGTTGTTTAACAAAGTAAAACCTATAATTGTGGTGATGTTTTGAGAAAGTGAGAAAGAGAGAGAGAGAGAGAAGGAGGGAGACAAAAAGAGAGAGACAGACAGAGAGAGAGTGTCAGACAGACAGTGTCAGACAGATAGAGAGAGAGAGAGAGAGAGAGAGAGAGAGAGAGAGAAACAGAAAGATGGACAATAAGATGGAGAGAGAGGGAGGGAGACAAAAAGAAGTAGACTGACATAGAAAAAGACAGAAGGAGAGAGAGAGAGACAGAGAGACAAAAAGAGAAACAGACAGCCAGACAGACAAACAAACAGAAAGATGGAGAAAGAGATGGAGAGAGAGGGAGGGAGACAAAAAGAAACAGACAGACAGAGAAAAAAAAGACAGAGAGAGAGAGAGAGAGAGAGATCGAGAGAGACAGACAGACAGATGGAGAGAGAGACAGAGAGAGAGAGAGAGAGAGTGGAACGAGTAAGTAAATACATAAAGAAATGGAGGGGGAGGCTGGTGAGTGAATGACATTTTTCCTGACTATAACACAGATGAGAAGAGGAACTGACTCGTCTCTCGGACATTCCTGAATGATAAATCTAAAGTAAAAATGCGTGACGTATCCGTCATTAATAAATTAGTCACTGTAATCACAGGCAAATCACTGTGGCGTAAGCAGAATAACACACTCCAGACCATGTGATTACAGAAAATAGTGCACTTCAGGGAGGTAGGGCTGTTCCGTTTGTGTTAAGCTACACACACACTCCCACACACATTCGTACACACCCACCCACACACACACGCGGGTGGATTATTTTCACATAAACACAATGTCGTGCTATTCCTTACTTCCTCAACACTTCCTGACCAATCAGAATCGCCAGATCGATACACGATCAGCATCCTGGTGTTCCTGACTCTTGTGTGGTGTGTGAAATATATCACGTGTCTGAGCTGATACCCTCAGGCTACACGGGGCTGCATCACTGTCAGCTTCACGGTTGCGGTGTTCAGCAGACGCCAGACACCGACCGGGACGCTTGTATATCAATCTAATCCTACGGAGCACGACACTCACACACACAGAAACTCACCTCACACACCAGACTGTCCAAAGCACTAACATTCAGATCACATCCTGAGCTATAATAAAGCGCTAAAGACTCATCAGCGCAGACAAACACGGAAAGCTTTCATACATATACGCAATATGTGTATATATAATGCATGTAAAGGAGAAAAAATAAAAACAACAGACTGCGCTCACACGGGGTTAGGGTGTGAGGTGAGGAGTGGGGAATCTCCAGGGAGGCTGCGCAGGCCTCATTTCTCCTTCCTCGCAAGAAGCTTGGAATACAAACAAGACCTTATTCAGCATGCCTCCACACACCGCCGGCAAACAGCCACTCTACTTAGCCCAGAATTACTCTGCAGCCAGCTGAAACAACCAGCCCTGGGCTACACACACCGTGGCATGTCATACACACACTCCGAGATGCATGTTTGTGTCTGTGTGCGTTTGTGTGTGTGCGTGCGCATGTTGCGGGGGGGGGGTTAGGAATGGGCGAGATCCGTCACATCCGAGCGAGCAAATAACAAGTGCATCTAAAGGGTCTTTATGGAAGCACGCACTCCAAAGTGAATCCATCTGCTGCATGATGGTAGAGGATTTTGGAAGTGAGTTGAAAGTCGCAGACCCTGTATTTAATTATGCACAAGAACTCGAACGTCGCTCTCACAGCACACGGTCCTACAGGAATTGCCTGAAAAATGAATTACAGCAATAAATTACTCTTCCAAGTGTGAGGTTTCCATGGTAGAGGCAGCAGCGCTAATTATTTATTTTCATCATAAACAGGCAAATTAACATTATTTAAAAGGCTATTTAAAGGGCTGCAACATGGCTAGAATATATCTCGCATGGTCTAACCATGATCACTATGACTAAATGTCTAAAATTTAGCCCAGTGAAAAAAAGTGTTTTCAGCAAAATAAATCTGAGGGAAAAAAAATCAAATTAATGCAGAATAGGTTTGCTTAAGAATAGGAGATACAGCCCCAAGATTTTTTAAAATAATCTTTTAATTTTTGAATAATTATTTTTATAATAAAAAAAAAATAATAATAATCATAAAAAATAATAAATTAAAATATAATGTATTTAAATAGTATTATTTTATTCAATAATAATAATTATAATTAGTAGTAGTAGTGGTATTATTATTATTATTATTATTATTATTATTATTATTAAGAAGGAGAAGAAGATATTTTTTTAGAAATTAATTCCAATGAGAAAAATCTTCAAGAATTTTAAGCCTTTTACAGCCTTAAAAGTTTTGTCTAGTCATAGAAACGTCAATGTAACATACCGGAGAATAAAAAACAAAAAAAGACGTTACACCACAGTCTAGTTTGGTGGACTTTACACATTGTTGTTAAAAAAAGAAAAGAAAAAAGAAAAAAACAAGGATGCACCTTTTTCCTAAGCAGCTGTGCGAGGATCTGAACCCACAGCCACAGCCTTCTTCCCTCATTTCCCTCTGTTTTAGCATGTGGTGGCTGAACATAAAGCAGTTCACACACCATGGCCAAAGTCTTTAAACCACTGCCATGATTACTGCTGTAACACAACATAACCTACACCGAGGAAGGGAAAAAAACAGCACCAGCCTTTAACAATCTGTTAGTCTCCAAAATGCTGCAGTTTAGTTTAACCATTAGATCAGCGCAAGCCTTTACGTCAGTGTGCTCGTAGCTGGTAAATAAATAAACAAACAGGTATGGAACTTGGAAAGGCACAAATGATTAATATTTGGGTCAATTTAAATGTCAACTACTCTGGGTAGTCAGATAAGTGTTTGTGAACTGCCTGCTTTCTTTAAAATCTGTTCTAATGGAAAGGAAATGGAAATGTGTTTTATTTTTTATCATTGTGAAGGTAGTGTATTAACATAAAAAAAAGTACACGTCTTAGTTTGGTGATAAACAAAGCTCGACGAACATTGTGTAAGAAGGGTGTTATAACGTCAAACACAGGGATTAAGCCAGTTTGCTTTGCACACACAACGTGGATTTAACAACGTTGAACTTGAGTCAAACAGTTAAAGAGAAATTGCGGTGCACGTGAAGTCGTTTTTTTATCTATAAATCAAACCACGACATGCCCGTAAAGTATGGCAGAAAATACTCAAATAATTGAGATCTTATGTGGAGGTAGAGCTGTACGATGCCCGTCCTCGAGCAAAACATTCCCCCATAAAGCTATTATAAAGGAAAGCATTTCTCTATAATGGCTTAAGGGATTTCATACAGAAAATTCTCCTCCTCACACACACAGATATTTGGCTGAAAGGCAAGTTAAATCAAAACCAATGAAGGGAACGTTTTTAAAAGCAGATCGAATTACCTGATGTTTAACATTGTGGATTTATTCGGCGACTCTTGCTTTAACTTAAGGCATGGAGCAACAGTGAGGGGAAATCTGTTGCTTATTAGTAAAAAAGCAATATTGGTGCATCACAACAACAGATAGTCTAATCACATCAAGCGTTATTTGATTATCTGTAATCTTAACAATGGCTTCAGCGTCCCAGCCTCTGACTGAAGACTGCTGGGGCCTAAAGAGAGTAAAAACGAGCCAAGAGATGAATGTGTTTGTCTGTACTGAGAGATTATTGTCTTAATTCATAGCAGTTTTCAAAATGAGAAAAAAAAAAGTTAAATCTTTTAAAAGTCGACTGGATTCCACTTGTTAAAATAAAAGCGATCGAATAATTCACTCCTTTTAACCTGCCGACTGTTAGCCTGCTGTTACCTGTAGTGACGGAAAATTTCCTCCTCCACCTCGGTGTAGAAGTTGCATTTGGTACAGGCGTACTCTCCGTGCTGACCCCGGCCTCCTCCCTCACCCGTGACCTCGTCTTCAGGCTTGGCTTCCAGCAGGGCGCGGGGAGCGTGGGCGCTGTCGTAGTGCAGCAGCAGCAGGTCCACGTCGGTGGAGGAGAAGGTGCACTGATCGCACAGGTGGGTGACTGAGGCTCTGGGTGGTGGTGTGGCACCGGCAATGGGTGTGAGCTGCAGCAGGAGCATGGCGCAGTGAGGGCACGAGCTCCTGCGACATGCAAACGGGTACGAGACATCGCCCAGGTGCTTGTCGGGGCTGCAGAGGCCACGTGGGCAGAGCGGGCAATGCTTGATCGCGCACTTATGGATGCTGTGCGCCCTCTGGTAGTGGCGTAGCAGCGGAGCCACCACGATCACATCAGGCCCGTGGTTCATGGAGTAGCGGAAGTCGCAGAACTGGCAGTTGTAGCTGGTCACCACTGTCTCTGAGTCAGCACCTGCGCCCGCTTTGCCACTCTGGTTTTCCTTCCTCTTTGCATTTAGATCTCCCTCTCTGGCTTTTCGCTCCCTTTCCCCCGGACTGCTGTCTAGCCCTGCAGCCTGGCAGTGGCGCTTGTCATAGTGCTCCAGCAGTCTAGAGGAGCTGGACGCCTCGCAGCTGAAGCTGCAGTACTTGCACCAGTAATACGCCGCCGGGACGTCAGTGCCAGAAGGCCGGATCGGCACCGAGTACCCGGCCACAGAGTCGTCCTCCGCTCGGACCGCCACCCGCTCAGCCCACGTGCCTGGCTCCTCCACTCCTGACCACGGAGCGCAGTTCCCTTTTACCTCCACGGCCTTGTCTTCAGGGCTAGCGATACCCAGCGGAGGGTTCTTCATCTTGTTTGGGTGAGCAGCCAGAAAGTGCTGCTCGAGCTCCACTGAAGAACTACCCATGTAGGTGAAGTTGCAGAACTTGCAGCGGAAATACTTGGTGTTACCCTGACAGTCTGGAGTCTTTCTGCCAATGCCTATGAAGGTGCCTGCTAATGTCACCTAGTAGCAGGAGAAAGAGATGGTGAAGGAGAAGGAGGGAGGGTGTAAGAGAGAATATGAGACAGAGAAAAAAAAAGAAAAAAAGAATGAAAGATCCACAGTTTCAGAATTATACTGGCACATTATGCTGCAGACAACAGATGGATAGTTTTCAGTAATGTTTCCAATCCGACAGAAGAAGCAGCAGTTATCTCTGTGAAAAAGCAAAATCGTGCTGCCTTTAATGGCTTTATCACTTTTCAGTGGGAATTTGATAAGCGTTCAGTCGGCAAGATGGAACAATTTGAAGCTTGTGACACTTTCTTAGGCATGAAGCAACAGTGCATGAAAATGCAAAATGGCAGTGTTTAGTTTTATTATAAACCGCTACTGAAACGAATAAAGAGAGGCATGAAATCACTGATTTAAATGAACGTTTTTACATGATGCTACAATTAAAAACTGCTCATTTGGTAATCATAATCATAAAAAGGTACACAGTTATTTTAGGAAATGTTAAACACACACACACACACACACACACATAAAATGTCTCATGAAAAAGTTTCATATGCATACTTTAATATGCATATTATGAGGTTTAAAGTAACGTTAAATCATTGATCTGAACAACTGACAGAAAATAACAACAATATACTAATCTGAAGCCTAACAAACATACATAGTGTATATAAATATTATTATTATTATTATTATTATTATTACTACTACTACTACTAATAATAATAATAATAATAATAATAATAATAATAATAATAATAACAATAATAATAATAATAATAATAATAATAATAATAATAATAATAATAATAATAGAAAATCAGATTAATTTATGCAGCCAACAATAAATAATAACATGAAATAATATAGATTTAATTCAAATTAATAAATGATTATTAGAAAACATTTCTAAACAAACAAAAATAGTTACTACTATTAATAATAATAATAATAATAATTAAAACAAATTAAAATTAAATTATTAGATGTATCTGGATGGCTGACAAAAAAGAAATAAACATTAATAAAAGTAGTATTATGAAGAAAAAAAGAAGAAGAAGAAGAAGAAGTCATAAGATTTCAAAAATTTTAGATTAGATATCTAAAAACTAATAAAGTAAGTAAATAAAAATATATTACCAAAATAATAATAATAATAATAATTAATAATAATAATAATAATAATAATAATAATAATAATAATAATAATAATAATAATAATAACCCTTGCATGTTTGTCAGTTGTCTGAGACCTAATGAAGCTGGACCTGAATCCTCACATGCCCTGTAAAAATCCACTTTCAGGATGCAGACTAAATAATCCTGGCATGTCACTGTGAAGTCTTGTTCTTACTAGCAGCTGATGTTCGAGCTGATGTTTAGGAGATGATTAAACAAATCACTGCACCTGTACTTCCCAACAGACTCCAGCTCCAAACATCCACATAAATCAGAGCCGTGCGAGAGCTCCAGACTCCATCTGATGTTTGGGTTCAGGCCACAAGCACATCCACTGCATTATTAATGGATTCATTTTAAAGCGGGGGATGTGTGGCTCTCTATGGTGAGAAAATGAGTTTGTTCAAATAGGAAAGTGCAGCTCACCTCAGGTGCGGGTGAGGCTTTACACTGCGATTGTTTGGTTTTTTTGTCTTGTTCGATCAAAGTTAACCAACAACGTGTAGGAAAAAAAAATAAGTAGGGTGATCGCAGAAATAATGGGATAGATAATGGGCAGTTTTGACGCAAACAATACAGTACAAAGTGCGATTGAAAGCAGGCTCCTGAGAAAGGCAGAGAGTGCAATCGGCCCTGCAGGATGTTCTCCCCTTGATCGTTATTGTACCACTAGCTAATCCAGGATGTGCGTTCACCCCATCAGAAAAAAAAAACGAGTTAGCGCTGTCCTCCAGGCATTGCCGTGCTGCCCTGTGAGCACCGGCTGGCTTCAGAGGAAGCACGTATCAGCCTTGACTGCTGTCTGTCGTGCAAAAAGGACGAGACCTTCCAATTAAAATGGAAGGAAATTGCAGCACGAATCATATTCTGTGCATACTGCAAACAAGCTGAGAGAGGACTAGCAGGAGGTTTTGTGGACGGAAAGCCGCACATGAAAAGAGTTGCATTGAGGAAAGCACAATGCGTCCCAGAAGCATTCATGTTTCAGAGAGGGATTTATCGAACAGGTCACGACCTAATCTTCCCAGAAAATTCACGCCGCTCCCAGCGGGCACATCATCAAAAAACTGGATATGGTGCCAACTGTCATGGTGAAGTATTAATCGGTTTTATTAGTTGAAGAATAAAACCTAAATTCAGTATTTATAAATGCTTTAATAATACCTTTTTATGCACACTATTTTTGCAAGTTTTAACTGAGACTGTACTAAAGCCAGAATGTCACGGTGGTTGAGAACTGTAACTTTCTGCCCCAAATAAATGCAAGAAAAAAAAAAGATAATAATAATACAGATTCACTTCCTGAATCTTTTTTATGAAGTAATGTATCCTAAATATGTCTCTGTCGTGCATCAAGTAAGAAATATTTATCAAATAGCTTGATTTCATCAAAAAATTTAGAGATGCCTAAACTAAAATTCCCAGACGGCATAAAATTTTAATTTATATGGAAAAAAAAAACAGTGAGAAGAAAGTTAACCACTATTATATCCACAAATATACGACTTTAAAAAAAAAAAAGGCGACAAAAGGATGTTTCAACTTTTAGATCATTTCTGGTAATCCGAAAGAAAAGAAAGAAATGTGGGGGGAAAGTTTGGCCTGCTTTAGAAGCGGAGCTACATTAAAGTCATTACGGGCTGTCGGTCCGTAGCCGCTGCCAGACGGGGCCCGGCGTGGCGAAGCGTGGCGAAGGCCAAGCGCCATCCTTCAGCTCATTCTGTAGGAACAGTGGAGTTAAATATGCCAGTCAAACTGTAAACACGACATTGGTGAAGTGGAGAGCAAAACCGCAGTGAAAGCTGGGCAGATAAATAGCTATGACATCTGTTCATTACCCATCGTTTAAAATAAATTGACTCTCCTGTTTTTACTGGCTCGCCTCGCCCGACTTCCCTACGCTCTTTTTCCCTTCTTTTCATTGGCTAAATGAGAAATCGCAGTCGTTGATATTACAGCATGGAAAATTCCACTCGGAATGAATACTGAATAAAGATTTATTATTCCTTTTTTAAAGGTTTACACAGTATAATGACAATTTGTGAACCTGGAAGTTGAATTTAAAAAAAGAAAATAGACGACAGAGGCATTTGAGGAATAAAGCAGATCTTTTCTGTTTTTTGGAAGTATTTATGAAGACGGAATTAGCTTTGACAGCTTCTGCTTGTAATTTTAACTAACCTTGCACAGATACGGCCATAAGTGCTGTCCTCTCATAAGATAAGTCACGCAAAATTGTTCAACAGCAGCGGACAGTTTTTAAATTGTTTATTGGTGAATGGTGGAGATCTTTATTTTGCTGTTGTTGTTTTTTTTGTCAGGGGTTCCACTGAAAAGGATTTTCTCAGGGCGTTGCCTAAATTCTACTGTTTAACATGGTAGCGTGTGTGTGTGTGTGTGTGTGTGTGTGTGAGATGCTTTACTAACACACTCATTGCACGTTGAAATGAATATGGTGTGTTAAGCAGTGATTACCTGAACGTCATAGGTGCCGTTGAGGAGCGAGGCTCTGGGCGAGCCAGGGTCAGCGGTGACGCCGGGGTTCCTGCCGCCGTCTTTGCCCTGACTTTGACTCTGAAACTGCGGCATGTTGTGCAAAGCGAGGATCCTGCTGTCGAGCTCGGCGTCGTGCCGTGTACGGTTGTGCAAGCCCAGGTGGTACTTGCGGAAGTGCTTGATGAGGTCGGCCGGGTCGTTGCCGTAGTAGCCGTACCCGCAAATGTTGCACTTAAAGTCCTGTAGCTTGGGAGAGGACGAGGACGAGGAGGAAGAGGATGGAGGGGGAGCTCCGCTCTCTGCTCTGGGAGGGCTAGACACCTCGTCGCTAGGCCTGTGTGGCTGAAGCGGGTGGAGGGGGAGCCGAGGGAGCTCGGATCCGTCTTCGCCCTCTATGTGAAGGCTTTCGGTACCGGGCGGCACTAGAGGACTGTGGGTAGGCTCCCTTTCCTCGCCGTTGCTGGCGCAGGTCTGTACAATGACGCACGCTTCTGGCCCCCTGCGCAGTGACGAATGTCTCCGAGTCTCCACTCCACCCTTAACAGTCTCACCCTCTCCGTCGGGACTTTGGCCACGGTCTGATCGTGTCGGGGAGGCATCGGCGTTTTCTGCCTGCTGGTAATGAACACCAGGAGTGTCTGGTTTGACGGAGCTGGGGGAGCCCGGCTCAGACTGCTCCTCTGGTACAGAGGCCTCGCTGCCTGCTGCCTCGCCACTCTCCGGACCTGCAGCCTCCGCTACCGTCGCCGCTTCGCCTTCTTCTTCCTCTCCGCCGAAGCTTCTCAAAGGGGGATTCTTTTTCCGCACCATATCTAAAAGACGACGAGAGACAAACGGCAAACTTAAGTGACTTTCAAAGCAAGACGACGCGATATACCATACGCAGTCTGCTATCAACATTCTCAATATAAATAAAACCTCATTCATTGTTCTTTCATTCACCTCATACAAAATTCTCCAAAGAAGTGATCTGCTCACAACGAGCGTTCCGATCTGTCCTCCATCTCACCCCATAACGTAAACACTTAATATCAGAAACTCTCATAGTGCAGGCTTTGGCAATGGGTTTGTTATTGATAATATAACCACATTCTTTGGTGTCACACATTTGGCACAAGGGCACACGTTCTACCAAGTGTACCAAGTCGCTCGGCAGAGAAAAAAAACAAAGTGGAATTTATAACCTAACTTGTAATTACCATCAGCATTCGGTGAGGTCATGTTTGCTTGCTGAAGACAATGAAGGTTAAACTCTGAATTCTCATTAAAGAGACTTTCCTTTGACATAAACTACACTGTTACACACTGTCAAGCAGATTTACTATGGATGCAAATGAACGAGTATATACGTGTGTGTGTGTGTGTGTGTGTGTGTTTGGGTGTGTTGCCTAGTTTTGCTCAAGCTCATGATTTAACTCATTTGGGGCTATGCTCGTTTCTTCAGAAAACGATATAGAGCAATTTCCTAATTTAGGCAAATGGGCATTAAATAAAGCAATTTGTGTTTGCTGGAGGGACGACGCCTTAACCAGGGCTGTGCTCAGAAAAGCCTTAGGAAAATCTAATCTGAACCAACAGCTCATAAATTTCACCACACCCGCATCTATCATTCCATCGCCAATTCTTTCACAATCCTTACATGGGATATGATAAAGTCAAAACACACAGACACACAGACACACACACACACACACACACACACACACACTGCTTGTGCCTCTCTACACTCCAGCTTTCTGAGTTCAAAGTATTTGATATCAGTGAGTCTTTTATTAAAATTGATTTATGGGAGATATCAGGCTGAAGGTTGAAGCTTTCTTCTTCTTCCTCGTCTTTTTTTTTCTGGAGTTACAAGATTGCATTCCTAAAGCTTCCAAACTGCACATTATTAGTGGCATGGCACAAAGCATCATATTAGAGCAGTGTCTGCGGGGCAAGATAAACCCACATTAGTGACATGATGACTGATCTGAAGTGAGCGGCGGTGCTGAGAAGCTCTGCGTATAAACACAACCTTCATTCCGGCTCGCCCTGGAAACACGCGCCTCGCCACTTCTTTCTTTCTTTCTTTTTTTTTATTTCAATAAACTCTCGATCAGCGTAACCCCATGCAAAATTTATACGGTGACTTTAATCAAATATCAGATGGAGCTCTCGTTTAAACCGTTGTTTATTACCTGAATCAAAAGCGCTTTCTTTCTCATTACCTCTCTCTCTTTCTCTCTGTGTGCCTTTCTCTCTCTCGCTGTCTCTCTCTCTCTCTCTCTCGCTCTGTCTTTCTCTCTCTCTCTCTCTCTCTCTCTCTCTCTCTCACTGTCTTTTCCTCACTTTTGCTCTGTGTCACTCTCTCTGTCTCTCTCTCTCTTTTCTCACTTTTGCTCTGTATCACTCTCTCTGTCTCTGTCTCTCTCTCTCTCTCTGTCTTTCCTCACTTTTGCTCTGTGTCACTCTCTCTGTCTCTTTCTCTCTTTGTCTCTCTCTCTCTCTCGCTCTGTCTTTCTCTCTCTCTCTCTCTCTCTCTCTCTCTCTCTCGCTCTGTCTTTCTCTCTCTCTCTCTCTCTCTCTCTGTCTTTCCCTCACTTTTGCTCTGTCACTCTCTCTGTCTCTTTCTCTCTTTGTCTCTCTCTCTCTCTCACTCTCTCTCTCTCTGTCTTTCCCTCACTTTTGCTCTGTGTCACTCTCTCTGTCTCTTTCTCTCTTTGTCTCTCTCTCTCTCTCGCTCTGTCTTTCTCTCTCTCTCTCTCTCTCTCTCTCTCTCGCTCTGTCTTTCTCTCTCTCTCTCTCTCTCTCTCTCTCTCTCTGTCTTTCCCTCACTTTTGCTCTGTCACTCTCTCTGTCTCTTTCTCTCTTTGTCTCTCTCTCTCTCTCACTCTCTCTCTCTCTGTCTTTCCCTCACTTTTGCTCTGTGTCACTCTCTCTGTCTCTTTCTCTCTTTGTCTCTATCTCTTTGTCTCTCTCTCTCTCTCTCTCTCACTCTCTCTCTCTCTCTGTCTTTCCCTCACTTTTGCTCTGTGTCACTCTCTCTGTCTCTTTCTCTCTTTGTCTCTATCTCTTTGTCTCTCTCTCTCTCTCTCTCTCTCACACA
Source organism: Hemibagrus wyckioides (assembly GCF_019097595.1). Classification (NCBI taxonomy): domain Eukaryota; kingdom Metazoa; phylum Chordata; class Actinopteri; order Siluriformes; family Bagridae; genus Hemibagrus; species Hemibagrus wyckioides. Next base: position 6,708,980 of record NC_080733.1, on the reverse strand, counting down.
CACACACAAGCAATCTTTTTCATCGTACATATAAAGACAATGCATGGGTTCATCAGAGCAAAAGTGATTTACCATAAAAATATCTTCAAAATTTAAAAAAAAAAAAAGTGTAATCCTTGATATGCACGAGGTAATTCCATTACAACTCCAGGGGGGAAAAGTAAGACAATGCCGTTCCGATCCCCCATCAAAAGACGGGATAATCTACTTTTATAGCTATAGCTCCCAGGCGTTCGTGTACCAGTCAATTCAGATCACTGGCTCGCTTTCGAGTCCCTCCTTCTTACATTATTCTGCTCCTCATCTGTTAATCTGATACTGTGCTTTTTTTTTCTTTTGCTAATATGCCTACTGAAAAAAAAAAGAACAGTCAATTTTCTTAATTAAAAAAAGAGGGAGTGAATCAGCAGTGGGTTTATTTAGAAGTAGAAAAACTCGGCTGATGCGGTCCGGGGATGAGTCACGACTCAATCAAAGGCTTGAGAGGCTAAAGGCGAGCGCGGGAACTGCTTCTACCGCGAGCGATGAAGTCCGGGCAAAGCAGAAGCGTCGAAAGGAAAGAGGACGTAACCTCTTTGCTAACCTGCGTGCTTTAAGACGTTGATCTTTTGCAGGAGTAAGCCCCGCCCAGTGACATGCTTTTCATCAGGGCTATAGTGACAGGGTGAAGAGAGAGGATTACTCTTTCTGGATTACTTTTGCGTACAAAAGGCGTGTCCGCTCATCAAAGCTCACAATGAGGCGAGTCGATGCTCATACGCTGTCAAAAGCTCGGAAGTCAAGATCAACAAGCCTCAAAGTATTTCTAACTCCGATCCGTAATTTGGCGCTCGTGTCAGGCGAACAAAAGACAACAAGACGAGCGATTTTTTTTTCCCTTTAAAAACACAAAGCGTGCTCTCTTGTTATTTGTGAACTGGCTCAGGAATTTAGGAGGCAGCTTAAAAATTATGTTAAAACACATCTGTGTGTGGAACTAGCTACAACACAGAACTTCCTGAGGGTTCCTACAAAACAACCAGTACTTTTGGAAAAGGAAAGGAAAAAAAAAAAAGAAGCAACAATTAGCAGTAAAACACTTGGGGACTTGCTGTTCTTGGAAAACAATCACTTCTGATGTGTCATCACAGCGGCCCTTTCTTGATTATTTGCTTATAACAGAAGGTCCTGAGGTGTTCTATTCGTCTTACACTCCCAAAATGGACACTTTATTATTTATTAAAGAAGGACACATCATACTTTTTATTCGTTTACTTTTGCAGTTGTTGTTTGATATCCATCAAGACAGCTTCCTGTTATTATTCCCATTTCAGCAGCGACATCCTTCACTTTCACCTCAAGCTTCCTGAGACTGAAAAAACTTTCTCTCTTTAACACTTTGAAAGCACTGACACTGGAGACTCCTTCTTTAAACGTTTTAATGTTAATCCAGTTACAGAAAGCTTCACCGTATCAACAAGGAGATCTTTTTCTTTTAATAATGTTGTTATCAGTGCTAGATATATATAGCGTTTCCACTATCCATAAAATTCAGTACTCTGAGGCGTCTCGGACGCGGCCCTGCTCTGTCTACTACTTTTGAAATCGCACATAAATGAACAACATATGAGAGTAAATGAACGTGTCTTAGCGATGGCTGCACAGATTCTGGACTATAACTCACATGTTCATGCTCTACTCTACACTGACATCTCACAGGAGCTGACATCTTCCCCGAGTGCCACGGCCAGAATCCTGACGTGCTGGCAATAAATCTTGTTAAAATCATCCAGACGAGGCTGAAATCATCTGCGTTCTTTCTGTGAGCCCGAACGTACAGGCAGAAGCACCGAGAAGCCGAGGAGACTTGGTTGTAAACACAATGATGTGCATGAACGCCTGTGTACATAAACACTCGGAACGTTACGGCGTTCTTCTGCAATCGAGTGTTTTTACTGCTCTGATGATGACAATAACATGGCTATAAATAGACCGGCTTGTATACGTTTTAATCAGTGAGTCTTTATCACTGATACATTCATGACAAACATGTTGAAAAAGTTTAGAAGTGTCTAAGATCTTCAGGAGCCAGATTTCATTCGATTAACCATATCTGCATTTTGTTGTCTTCTTAAAACTGCGTTATTGCCTCAGGAGGACTGAACATGAATACATAACCCATCCTGACCTGCAGAACCCCACAGAGCGGGAAAAAGCCTGCGTGCTCCTGTCTCCACTCTCAAGCAAATTTATGTAAAAAGAAATAATATTAACACAAGCATGTCCTCATAATTTAATCCTGTTGCTCAAGTCCTTGAATGATAAGGAGGGGTGGGATAACACACACACACACACTCTCTCCCTCTCTCTCTCTCTCACACCAAAAACTCTCACACACATTCTCTCTCTCTCTAACACTCTCACACAATCTCTCTCTCTCTCTAACACTCTCACATACTCTCTCTCTCTCTCTCTCTCTCTCTCTCTCTAACACTCTCACATACTCTCTCTCTCTCTCTGTCTAACACTCTCACATACTCTCTCTCTCTCTCTCTAACACTCTCACATACTCTCTCTCTCTCTCTCTCTCACTCAAACACTCTCACACACATTCTCTCTCTCTCTAACACTCACATACACTCTCTCTCTCTCTCTCTCTCTCTCTCTCACTCTCTCTCACTCAAACACTCTCACACACACACACACTCTCTCTTTCTCTCAAACACTCTCTCTCTCTCACACACTCTCTCTCTCTTTTTATCATCATCATCATCATCATCATCATCATTATTCAGCTAATTAACATTAACCTAAGTGACCAAAAGTAAATATTTTGGATATTTATTTAAAGCTACAGGTTTTTATATTTAAAGAAATGTCCCCAGGAGGTCAAAACTTTCAGATATTTCTATCTATGTGGGGACTGGGTCTCATCAAAATATAAAAAACATGCCCATGTACATACACACACAAACACAAACACACAAACAGACTTATAATCCTTGATTATGTGTGTGTGTGTGTGTGTGTGTGTGTGTATACACTCTTACACACGCTGCACACACTTTGTTGTCATGATCAGTCAGGCAGAGAATTGACTTCCCAGACACATCAGATGATGGGACTCTCTTTGCATCTTTTATGCACTGGTATCCTAAACCAAGTGATAAAAAAACAAACCCATGATTGCCTTCTGCACCTGATTGCTTAATAAATAACTCTTACAGCTTGCAGAAGCAGCCTCGAAACCTTAAAAAGCTTTTTTGTTTGACCATATTCTCATACGCCTGGTGATAAACTGCACTTTCCGTATCCTCTGCTGCGTGACCCTTGCTGTAAGTACGAGACAATCCTGAGCTCCTGTTGCGGGAAACTTTGGATGATTTAAAACTGAGTGTTGCCTTTCGGGTTAGACGGCATGCGGCGTTGCAAAGACGTTAGCTGGCTGTGAACCTGAGCGTTAAATGAACCGATATTAAAAGAAATTTTCGCTGTGAACTTAACAGACCTGCTTTCTCTCTTAAATCTGTGCTGCGCGGCACGGCACACGTGGCCAGGGTCTCCCTCGCTAGTTAGTCTAGCATACCATGTGAGTGCAGTCACGTCTAAGAGCGCGCCGTCATAAAAACCTTCCCCAAACTCTACCTTGCATCGTCTCTCTTGTTATTCCACCCATCTTTCATGATGTCACTGCCATGGAGCGAGTCTGCGGTAGAACGGGACCCGAGCGCCCCCAATCTGTCTCCCTCTGGTGTTTAATCTCATTTGGAACATTAGGAATAAATCACATTAGTGTCTCGGTAGTAATGCTACGAGCATGTGTAGGGTCTATGGAAAACACATAGGCCCAATCCTAGATAAACGGGCTGCAATTCATTATCATTAAGCCAAATGTCAAGAGGACGGATCTGGCGATGACTCAGTCTCCCCCTCCCTACGCATAAAACAGGATAATCACTATGCCTTAACGCTGCATCTGTACACCGCGAGCGCTCGCTTTGTCTTAGAGCATTACACATGATTGCTCAGTCCCGTAAGACCTTTTTCCTCTCCACTTACACACATTATTAATCATGCTGATGAAGTGGCTAGGTTAGTTTTTAAAAGCTAGGGGAAAAAAAAAAAAACTACGGATCCATACAAACACATACGTAACACTGATTGTGATTATTTTTTTTGTATCACGTGTAAATCACATAACAAAGGAAAAAAAGGAAAATTCTCCAAGTTACGGTGCAGATATTGCCCTCGGGTGATCTCCTTGCCACCTTGGTCAATAACACACAGACCCATTTCTGTAGAAATAGACATTTCCTTTGCGCTGGTGTTGGAATAGCAGGCTGTGTACACAGATTACACAGTACACAAATTGGGCAGGGAATACACAACTGCTGAGATATATACTACAGTCCTGTTTACTTTACACACTCAGCTTAGAGGCTAAAAATGAAAGAAGCTTTCCTGCCCAATGAAGTACAAAATGAGAGATAAATAAAAATAACTCAACACAAAATAACAACAAATGTTCTGAAACTAGCCCAGTGTAATTAAAGTATTTTATATTTTTCCTCTTTTTTCCGCATTTCTAATCGACAGGCATTATCTTAAACCTGCCATGCTGCACATGATCCAAGCGCCGGTGAGATCAGATATCGTCACAACTGCTCTAAACACACTTTATATGTTTTTATATGTTACTTCCCTTATTTTGACCTTTTTCCCCTTTCTTTTCCCAGTGACTACCATCAGTTTATTTTATGCTTGTATGGGTAATTCTTCTATGTTTATGACACGGACAGTCAAAAAGCATTTCATATCTGATTTATTGACAAAACAAGATCTTGCTGTAAAAACTGCGAGGCTGCCAAATCTGCCATTCACTACATTAACGCCATTTGGCAGGCACCATTATCCAGTGTGACTTACCCAGCAGTAGCAGCTTGGAGGACCTGGGATTTGAACTCACAACCTTCTAATGAGTAGTCCAACACCTTAACCATTAAGCTTCCACATCCTAATTCCTGTCTGTTGCTCCTCTTCCATTGAAAATGTCCCAAGAGTGAGCGTGGGGTAGCGTGATTCCCACCCCAGTGGACCTCTAGTCTACCTTGTTGCAGTTAATAATAATAGCTTGCATGAAGGATTGTTTATACTGGTACATCTCTGGTGGGCTGCCCTGCAAGTGCGGAAAATCAACAAATCAATCAAAACCATCTACTATGCCGAAAACCCAGTACGTCAACCATGAAAATTCAAGCGTCTTGTTAAATTTAACAACACAGCTTTATTTAACTAGTGAATTTCATTCAAATGTTGCCACGTTTGAAATCCGCATGCAAATTTCATTCTGAGCGCTACTCTTCTTCACTCCTGCCCTCTGCTCCATCTCGCACTTCTGCTGAAGCTTTGCTACAAAAGATATCTGTGCACTCTCTCGAACTGCTTATACAACAGCCCGTGTTTCAGCACCGTGGCAGCTTCTGCAATCTGCTCTAGAGATCTGGAAATCTAATAAGCAACGGAGAACTATGTGTCTAATGTAAACAAGCGCTGAGAAGATACATTTTCACTTTACAGCCTCTTTGGAGACCTAAATAATCCCAGGACTTTTAGTTGACAGGCCTGCGGGGAGACGGCTCTCCTCGAACGCACGGAGTGAAAGACAGGCACGGATCAACGCCGAGAGCCCTGGACGTGTCGGAGAGGCTATGCAAATCCCCTCCCCATTCACACAGAGAGTATGGAAGAATAAATCCAACCCTGCCAGTGCAACACTGAGGCCTTTGAAGGAGGCTCGGACTGCCAAAATCTGTCTCCACACAGGCGTTCTGACTCACCAATCTGCACAACACCCAATGTTCCACGCATTCAGAAATCCCTCCAAGAAGGAAAAATACGCTCTGACGGGGACGGCAAGAAAAGACAATGTTAAGTTTGTTGCTAAAACGCGTGCATCCAGTATAGATTGGATTTATTATCGTAGCGATACGAAACAGAAGTGAAGCCATACATGCTGAAAAGCTTGAACGTATGCCACGGGGAATAAGCAAGTCAGAGGTGATGTGTACTTCACACAGCCCTGACTCAGGCGTGAAATAGAAGTCTGATGGCTCGGGTCAAACTTTCAATAAAGTCTGCGACGAGGCAATATCTGTTAGCTTTGACACATTGACTACCTGCCTACATGGCTCCTTCCTCTCCTGTCGTTTTTTTCCTTTTTATTTTTTTAAAAACCTCACACACCCTTTGAAGTTAAGAGAGCGAAAGGCCTGCAGGGTATGATTGGGATTTCATTTCTGTTGGTTTTGTGTGTGTGTGTGTGTGTATGTGTGTACTGGAAAGGTCCTGTGTTGAACGTCTGTCTCTCACACACATGCACACGTGCACACACACTAACGCATGGAGGTTGTGTAGAAGTGCATGATAAGCCCACACTGTTTAGTAATCAGGTCTGTGACGATACAAGGTTCATCGCATTCGACTGTACGTGATGAGATGAGAGCATGCACAAAGAGGGGGAGAGAACGGAGAGGGAGGGGGAAAAAAGCGAGTGAGAGAGAGATTAAGAGAGTGAGAGCTTATGGAGCAGGGAGGGAGGAGGGAATGGCATGTCAAAAAATAAAAGAGCTTTTCCCATAATTCTACATACCACTGTTTTTCCCTTTATTCTTGCATGAGTGTGAAAAGATGCCAGGCTCAATAAGAACAGGCTGTGACAAACTGCCTTTCTGTGACTTTTTATGCTGCATGCCATCAAGCCCAATGCAAAAAACAGCTCTCTCTCTCTCTCTCTCTCCCTCATCACACAAGCAAGGCAAGTCATGTTTATTCATGAGCACACATTCAGATCAAAGAGTCAATGCTTAGAACAGTGCCAGAGTGGAATGAGCTCGACAAAGCTCAGTGCCCTGATAAAACATGATATTTAGTGTTTTGCTTAAAGTGACACTTCACCTTGAAACAAACTCGGGAAAGAAAGCGGCTAGATCTTCTCACTCCATTTTCATAAAATTGTTTTCGCTGAGCCGACACGTGCAAGTTTAATCGGATAAAACCTGTCAGAAGATGCTGTAAGCGTGACCGTGGAAAAACACACACACAAAAAAAACACTTTAAAACACACAATCATTTTATAATATATATATATATTATTGATAATTTTGCTATACAGAGAAAGAGAGAGTGTGAGAGAGCAAGATAATCAATTAAAATCAATCCACTGGGAATGATCTTTATTTTCAGTTGGATGGTTTGGGGTGAAATATCACTGTTCTACAAACACATAATCGCACTTATCGCTCTCTCAGATGTGTGTGAGATCTCAGGCCACATTGTCAACGCTCGGAGCAGAAATGATTCTCGCAACAAGCTTCACAAGTCCCGGACGAGAAAGTGACAACCACAACACTGTGTTAAAAAAAAGAAAGAAAAAGAAATATAGCTAGGTGCATGGTTACAGCGTAGCGGTGCGATTTCCTCATTTTGCCATTGTCCGGAATCACAGGCCAGTCTAAAAAGCCTCGCAAAATCCCTGCGTCGGAATCGTTTTGCATTCAAGGGAGAAAGTTTCCTCGGCAGTTTGCACACACCGCCGACAATGCCGCCCTTTCATTAGCCACGTGACGTCAGCTGGACTAGTCACCTCGTTCTCGCGCTCCTTCGCAACTACCTGCCTAATTCGCCGAGTTCAAAGCCTAGCGGTAATTAAAGACAGTTTTCTACAGGCTTCCATTCTAACTACCCCCCTGCCCTGTGTCCTTCCCCCTGTCCCGCTAGCCTACTAACTGCCCTCCAGTTAGGGAACAGTGGAGGTTAGTGGAGTTGGAGGGAAAGGGGGGAAGGGAGGGGTTGCTTTGAGGGGCCTCGTCTCAATGACCTGGCCTCTGTGCACTCAATCAGCGCACCCTGCAACCGGAGACAACACAGAACAACTGCTTCCCTTACACTTCCTGTGATCACAGGGCTGGAGCTGCCAGCCAGGGCCAGGGATCACGCGCTGTGGAGAGAGCAGCAGATAACAGGCTTCCGCCAACGCCGTGGAGGGTGTAAGAAAGGGGGAGAAATAAAGAGAAGAAAAAAGAAGGAGGTGGAGGGAAGAGAGAGCTCAAAGAGACACAATTTGATTACAGATTGAATGAAACTTTATTACATAATAATAATAAAACAAGCGGCACACTTACACCAATGCTACTACTCGCATCGCTGTCTGAAAGTTAAACTGAATACTTTTTTTAAGGTTTTTATTAACCTGAGTTTGCAATTTAAAAATACTTTTATGAGAGAAATCGTTTTAACATCAGCGACTTTCCCCTCTAGATTATCTCCATTCCAGTGTGTTTCTGTGTACACTAGCTCAACAGGAGGGAGCTAATATTAGCCTCAGTTTCTCAGTTTAAAGCACACTATCCTGTGTGTGTGTGTGTGTGTGTGTGAGAGAGAGAGAGAGAGAGAGAGAGAGAGAGAGGTTGAGATAGGAATGACGTCAAATGTTTTCTATCCAGATTTAAACACCAGGTTAAAAATGTTTATCGGCTTTAATTTAATTCTTTGACCTCAGGCCTACAAGTCATAAAATTTCATTTCCTTAAAAAAAAATATATATATTTTTTAGAACCTACAAAGTGTTTGTGTAAGTAGAAAGATTAAGTATTTATGCTTTTTTTTTCTTCCCTCACCAATTTGTGTATAAATAAATTCCATTACTCAGGGGGTAATTCCATTACATATGTGAAACTCTTGAAAACAGAGCTGCTGTCCCTACCTAAAAATACCAGCATTTAGCAACAGGAAAAAGCCTGATGTGAAGGCGGGTTGCTCAATATGCTGCCCTGTGCTGTTAATGTTCAAGCACTTCTGCTTGGACACTTCCATTCTCCCACTTAGCCTCTGATCCCGGCTGGCGAATCGGGGACGAGGGCTGTGAACTTTTCTGTGAAGGACCTTCACACACTTAAGATGGCCAACAGATTTCAGTTCCTCCTTTCAACAGTTATGAGGATTTTTTTTTTTTTTTTTTTTTCCTTTTCTTCATCACCTTTTTTCTTTGCCGTTCCTGGCTGGGAAGAAACGGCTAACGTGTCGACGCGCCGAGATTTTCAGCTTTCCGAGATGACGAGGGGAAACGTGAAAAAATTCGAGCGCTCGAATTGAGAAGGTTATTAAAAACAAAAGCTCAAAATCACATTCGCTCTCCTGCCTGTGGTGCAAAGATTTTCCTACAATTCATAGCGAAGCGTTGCAGCTACAGTGTGAAACCGACAGCAAACCACAGACTCTGATGCATTTCCCCTCTGAGTAAAAGTCACACAGTGTTGCGACACAGCTAGAGTTTCTCTGAAGGAGACACTGTCACCTCGCTCTCAGCAGTTTTCAACAAAACAAAGATGATAAGCAGACAAAAGGGCAGAACCTGTTTACGGAAAAGGAGAGCGATCCTAACGTTTGGAGACGATTTCCTGAGTACTTACACAAACAAAAAACCTTAAATCAGTAAAAACTGCGTGTTATAATTTGAGAAAAAAACAGATTGTAAGGCTTTTGTAATAAACTCACATCTAAATCTTACGTGTTAAATATTCATGCCAGATAAAATACCTCTTTAAATTTCATCTCCTTTAAATATTTAGTGTTCACATGCATGTGCAGATAAATGAGCAGCGCTGCTGCACCGTGCATTCATATCTGTACTAAATAAAAAAAATTAAAAAAAACTTTCCTCCATAAACATTGATTTCTTATTGGTTTTTCCATTACCTGCTTTCAATACGTACCGGAATCAAAGCTCTGATCCTGATCTGATACCGACATCCTCTTTGTAGCCGAGCCGATTCTCTGCGAGCTTCTGTTGCCAAGAAATGCAAAACGTCAGGGGTGTAATAGCCGAGTGATTTAAGACAAGTTGTATCCTGTGTTCGTGTCCAAGATCGATGTCATGTCGTGTTGAATAAAAGCAAATGCGTCGGCGGATCGGCTTAGAAACAAAACCGGGCCGATATCGTCCTCCATGCTGTGTGTTAGTCCAGCCTTAATAATGCTGTTTCCTCACCGTAATGTCTCTTTATTATGTAGCTAAATTGTAACGCTCGAAATTCTCTTCTATTCACAGCATGTAGCAGCTACAGAGAGGATCGCTTAACACCTCACTCAAATCTGCACAACCTTCCAATATTCAGCTAATAAATAAATCTCTGTTTTAAATTGCAAACATCGGATCATTTTCAATTTTTCTATATCCCAATATGACACACTGATCCGGTCCCATTTTTGTATATAGCGACCTGCATATTTCTCCAATATTATTGTGTCTCGTCACATCCTATTCAAGCAGTGCAGTTTGTTCCTTGCAGCCTTGGTTTACGTTCAAGAAATCTGATAGCTCACAGCGAGGAAAACACGTGGACGTGCCGCAGCAGAAGAAGAAGTAATGTGTTTTTAAAGCAGCGTTCTTCACCGTTTAACTCCATTTAAGAGCAGCAGAATTCACAAGAGACACGGCTGAATGGTCGTGTGTGTGTGTAAGACAGAAAGAGAGTGAGAGTGAGTGAGTAGTGATAAGGACTGGTGTCAGTGTAAGCTAATTTGCTTTCTGTGTTCTCAAGCTTTCTCTGCTGTGATTAGATCTTAGATGTAGCAACATGGTAGTCAGGAGAATCAGGCCTGCGACTGAGGCACCTTAGGCAAAATATTTGCATAGTATCCCAGAGTTGGATGTTACACCTGCATCTCGACATGACTTGGAGTTTTTTTCTTTTTTGCTGAGTTTGCAAAATAACTTTAAAAAAAAAAACACTTCAAATTTCCACTCAAGACTTACTATACTGATAGATCTCAGATTTACCTGATTTGTTGCTTTATTATTTTTTCTCCCCTTCCCCGTCACGTTTACTCGACTTACTTCAAACACCTTGGCTTTTAGCAAAAGCTCTGCACAAATCCACTGGCAGATTTTGGAGAGAGATAAGTCAAAAGAAATACTCTCAAGAGAAAGACACTTGCCTTGTTATCGGATACGGGCGTGATAAACATCCAGTCCACCCGGCCAGTATCTCTTCTCCTTGCCTTTTTTTTTATTTTTTTATTTTTTATTCCTCTGCACCTCTCTAACAACCTCACACCACATGCACACCACTGCACCTCAAACACCTTTTCATTTCAAAAAAAAAAAAAGAAAGAAAAAAAAAAAAAAAAAAAGCAAATGCAGCATTAAAAGTGAAGAATTAAAGTCGAGCAATTCTCGGGAAGTGTTCAGCGTTTTCGCAGCGTAAAGAGGGCTTCCCACTGGTTTTACAAGATTCCAGTATTTGCTTTGTACAAAGATTCTCCTTTCACATGCCATGTAGCCCTAGGACTGATTAGTCATCCTAGCATGTTTGATAAAACGACCACACCCTGAGCTATACCATCTATAATAGCTGGAACAACAAAGCAGGTATGAGTGTCTTGCTTATCATGGGAACGTCCTGAGTCATACGCCCATCTCGCTTAAGCTCTTCAGCTCGCTCACATGCTGTTTGTTTCTGTTTTTTCAGCACATTTTCTTTTTCCATATCCTGACTTCATCGCTCTTAATTGCAAAGGCGTCAGAGTGTGATGCTGAAATGTTCTACGCACGGACTGGGGGGAGTGAGAGAGAGAGAGAGAGAGAGAGAGAGAGAGAGCGAAATTAAACAGCTTCCTTTTAGCAATCAAATAAATACAGAATCTTAATTATGCCTTCAGAATTCTATGGTTAATGAGGAAAAGAAAACACACACTGGGTCACAGCTAACATCACCACACTATCTGCCTAGCAGATGGACCAGAGATGTAGAGGCTTTCTTCCAAAAGCAGATTTCTCATTTCCCACCCTGCAGCCACAGACACACACACACACACACACACCACACACATACATACATGTACAGACATAAACATGCACACATATGTACAGACATAAACACAAACACATATATATATATTTGTACTGACAAACACACACACATATGTACAGACGTAAACACACACACAAACGAACACACATACATGTACAGACATCAACACACACCCACACACATGTATAGACCAACACACACACGACATATTCTCTCTCTCATACACACACACACACATATGTAATGTTATGTAACTTCCATACTTCGTTTTGTTTTTTTTTTTTCAGGTTTTTCTTTGTTATATTTGTCTGGTACTGATGATTCATATCTCAGACAGTATAATTACTGTTTACAAGTAAATACACGCCATCAACTATGCATGAGAGGAAGCCCTGGTTCAAATGAAATTATTCCGGAAGTAATGAGAAACGTGTGTGTGTGTGTGTGTGTGTGTGTGTGTGTGAAACCCATTTGGGTTTGTACCGTGTCTCTTAGTGTGAGTGGAGCTCTCCAGGCTCAGGACATGTACCGACTCATCAATCGGAGACTAATGGCAACATTATGGTGCGATCCTTCCGCCTACGTCAACACCCTGCTCTCGACAAGACTGCCTCCCACCCAGGCAATCTGCATGCTGCAGTTAGCAGAGCGCTCTGGGTACGCGGTGCTGATTTACTGCACGGCTCAATTCTCTGGGAAATTGGTGTGGATTTGAGCGCTGTTCAGAACCAGAACAGACCGCAGAAAGCAAATTTAGCGCCAAGAGCTTGGGCCTGAAGTAGCATGCATTTTAGCCCGATGTGACCAATATGTATAATAAGTTGGCTGAAATGAAAAGGGCCAGAAAATGATTTCTCGGCTCGTGTGACTGGGGAAAATTCGTCCACACACTCTAGGTTAGCGTGCCTCGCAAGGTGAAATCTTGCCGATCGTTTGGCAGCTGTGACGGGGAGCTGAAAGGAATCAGTGTTGTATTGTCTATGCATTCTTTCCATCCTGGTGTCACCGGCTAGCTCCTCCATCGTCCAACTGTCCACTTAAAAACCTCCCCCGCTGGCAAAAGCTGCGCCGAGGCAGCACTTAAAGCCATTTGGCTCAGATTCTGGTCGGTCCCGTCCGCCTCGAAATGTACAAGCCCTGACGTATAAATAAGAACAATATCAGATAAGTCTTGCAGGAAGCCTATAAACATTTACATTCTCTTTCAAGTGCTGTTTATGGATATTTTATCTGCTATCTGGAAGTTGAGGACACAGTGAAGAAAAGGCCGGGGACTGCGGGCGGAATCTGAGGCGAGCGGTGAATCAAAAAGGCAGCGGGACCTGACAGGCCCCTGGGCCCGTTGACCATAATAGGTGCTGATTGTGGCGAGCGCCATGGCCGGGGGACTGGCTCTGGGCTCTGCTCCGTGGCCCATAACTCTTCAGCAGAGAGAGGAGGGGAGGGAGCTCCGCAGAGCTCCTCGTTCTCCGTCTCCCCCCCCACCCTGACAGAGACAAAGTGCAGCCTGCAGCGTTCAGACCAGGAGACGGGGATAGGCCGGTTCGACACTCCGCTGTTGTGTTTTACAAAGTAGAGTATCCGTAGCCTTCCTGTCCTCCAGGCTGATGCCTATCTGTGGCAATGAGAAGATGGAAAAGACCATAGTTGGCTAGCTGGAGGTCTGCGAGAGGAAGAGCTTAGGAAGCTAATCATTTTTTCAGAAAGCTACTTTTGTACCTTCGTGCTTAAATAAACTAACAGCAACTCCTCATTCCGGCTGAGGTCCAATCACAGAACACATCAAGCTGCTTGTAACCACGGTCACGTTAGAAAAAGGAACAGTGGCCTGTTATGTTAGAAAGAAGGGCTCCTCTCCTGTTAAACCTTTATCTGATCCCCTTAATCAGCCGAGCAATGCGGTCTTTACAGCAAGCCGGACCATTGTCTGACACGATGCCTGTTGCCTCATCTATGTTGTAACAACACCTACATTTGTGAATTGCCCTCCTTGTAGAAGGGAAACATCCGATAGCCTCAGGAGAAGGGGGTCGGGGATTGGAAGCCTCCGGGGATTCAGCTAAACAAATGGGGAGATCTTTAAAGGTCCTTGTTTCCGTTTGCCAAAGACACGGATAGGATACGTGACACTCTCCTCAGTTTACTATTCAAAAAAACCTAAGTTCACACACCAGGGTTCACAACACCAGACTTCTAAGCAGGGCAAAAAAAGAGGGAGGGCAAATATCCCAACCAGTGACCGTCCCGTGCATGGCAGGTGATTGCTTAGTCACGATAGCGCTGAAATGGAAGCCTTTGCGACAAGCAAGACAAGCTGCATCTTTTTTTGAAAACCAGAAAGTTTACACCAAATTAGCAGTTCCGCAGTGTAGCGGGCACAGTGTGGGCTCCAGCAGCGCAGTAGAGGCTACACAGCCATCACTCAAAGTGTGAAAAATGTGGTTTGGAGTAGTTTTAAAATTACATTTTGCATTAGCAAATAATAAAAAAAACAAAAAAAAAAAACAGGGTGTGGAGAAAAAACAGCACATTATTCACTCTGCCAGAGCCAGTGATGAAGACGTTGATTAATGCAGCTTGGCTTTTTAAATAAACAACTCCTGAGTATGTGGTGTTCGCCATTACCCCTCCATTTAGCCAGGGTCGATTCACAGCGTTTTGTTTTTGCAGCTCTGCTGCGTCCAGCCCCCTCTTCTATAGCCCCTTTTCATGGCCCTTTTTCCACCACCATATGCTGCAGGCCTCACGGAAACAATCCACTAAAAACAACAGGGCTGCAGTCAACCATTGCGACGCAATGAATTGCTCCTTTATCTCACGATCTATCAGCGGCCCGAGATCATTTTTATGCTCTCTATCTAATTATGTTATTTGGACGCTGGGTTTGCGATTAGGGGGAGAAGGTGCTTGCGAGGAGGGAGAACGTGGGCATAATTGGCTGGCAGATGCAGCTTTCTCCTCTTTCCTCTTCAGCAGGTTCACTCTGTTCACCATATCCACATATCCAACCAGCTCTCACTACTGTCACAAACTTCATGTTTACTTCACTTCCTGCGTTCCCGGGTTGTTAGCAGAAGAGGTAAACTACAGAATAGCCGCCGGCTCATTAAGCGTACTGACAAGTGATGAGTCCTGACGGCTTAGCTGGTTAACTAAAAGCGAGCGTTCCAACCTGAAATACAGATGAAAGAGACTTTCATATCCAAACTACAATGAAGCGCAGGGTTGACAGCTCACTACACTATTATATTCTGACACTCGCCTACTACCATGGCATTGCATAACTCACACACACACACACACACATAAACAGAGTGTCCGGAAATCTCAGCCGGAAATGGCTGAAAACCTCAACTATTCGACAAACGAACATTTTTACAATTCGGAAATGATTTTTACTGAAATTTGTGCTGTCCCTCAATGCTCTCACAACATTCATCCCATCGGTACAAACAGGGACACTGGAGGCATGCAGAGCACTTTGTACTGCTCATGTTTACAGACGCTACAGTCTCATGAAGGAACTAAATGTGTTATAGAGCATAGAACAAAACATTTGGCCATGAATTAACCAGCAAAGGAATATGAAGGCACATATTCAGTGCAGTCTTAAGCATTAAAAAAAATCAAGGATTGGCTAGATCTTATAAAAATGACTCCAGATTTTGACGAAACATCTCAGACCTAGAAGATGCAAAACTAGACACTGATAGAAACACTGGCTAAGCAATTGTAGGTGTTTTTTGTTTGTAAAATTTCCAGAATTTTACATGCATGTAAAAAAAAAAAAAAAAGGCGAAAGTGTCTGCTCTATTCACTCCAGTACATCACACTTCTGTTTCTTAGTTTCTACAATAAAAATATATATATATATATTCTAGCAAGTTTGTTATTTAAGGCAACATTAAGTATGAGTAAGTAAAAACTCTCTCTGCTTTTAAAAAGTAAAACTGATTGCAGCAGAGTCTCGGAGGAAAATGGAAATTTCATGCCGCCTTAAGAGCTGAATTACTTCTCGCGGCTTGTGAAAAGAGTTCGCGTCGGAACAAAAACAAGACAGTGATTGACAGGAAAAATATCAAAGATTTTCTGCTTGACAATTGAAAAAAAAGCACAATGCCATTCAACAGGAGATACCGGGGGCCTCTAAGCCTTCATCTTAGTAGTTAAAGATGTCAGGTCACCTTTGACCTTTGAGCCTTTGTGGGGCTGCATGAGCGAGAGCTCCGTGGAGGGTTAATCTCGATATTCCCTCTCAGAATCCCTGCACAACTCGCAAGACTTAACAAAAGCATCTGCGAAAGCCTGTTTCTCAGTCAGGACCATGAGAAGTAATTGCGAGCGTTAAAAAAAAAAAAAAAAAAATGATTTCGAAAGCCTGGCCAAAAAAAAAAAAAGAAATGGCATATGTTTAACATTACACTAATCTGCTGAAATCGCATGGCACATGAGTGAAGCCTCTATTTCTGCAGCGTTAACAAAGTGAGGATCTGGTAATTGCAGCTCATTACGGGACGTTTAATATGCACGTCCGCACCGGAGGAAAGCAGTCGACTGTGACCTTTTTTTTTTTTTTTTTCATATTGCTTTATTTAGAATGGGGTGAAAATTCAAGACCGCATAGTAGGTTTTCAGAACCTAATATAAAATGACTGGATTTCTACGCTCGTTGCTTTTGCATGGTCAGTTCGACTAAGGCGAAAATACTTCTGCGTACAAAAGCCGACAGATTAAACTGCAAAACTTAGAAACGTCCAAATCACATGTAATGACTTTTACACTTTGGAGAAAACGCTTCAGGTTTTTAATGAAACAGCTAAAATGGCATGCAAGCACAAGACAAGAATTGCAGTGGGGAACAACTCAGGTGATAAATACCTATGTGAGTCACATCATCAAAAGTAAGCCACTTCATATTGGGACTTTTCACTCCACACAGACAAACCTGGCATTAATGATGTCACGTATATATTTGTCATGCTAAATGACATGCTAAAGGGGTTATGTTAAATGCCATGCTGTTTGTAACCGTTTCTTTTTTTCTTTTACACTTATGGAAATAATGTGTTCACAGTTTAGACTGGAAAGTCATAAAGCTATATAAGGTGACCTATACTATACCGATACATCTGATTGAAAAGCAAAACATGACTGAAAGTGAAAATAATCTATTCAGGATGAAAGGTGGTGTGGTAATAAACACGATGGCTGGTTCGAAGTGAGTGTGAGAAATTTCGCATAGCCAGGAAAAGCTCGAGTTACTCGAAGACAGTTCAGCCTGCCATGATAATCACGTAAAGTGAAATAAAAGAACCTTTTTTTTTTGGTTGGTTGGTTGGTTGGTTGGTGGGTTGGTTCTTGCCGTAAGTCGTGTGCACTTGAGATAAAGCCAGAAGTCGCTGGTCTTTTTACAGACCGTGACATGCGGAGTAAAATTCCTGTACTTTTCTAGCATGTAATGATGCGTGTACATACCTCTGCTGAGCATTGGGTTAGAGCATTATCAGCACCACGTCCACGGGAGGCAGATTTCAGAGTTGGCAGAACATCCAAAGCCCTTGCCCTGCCTCTGAGATATCCCTTATTCCACGTCCATGCTGCTTTCTGATTTATTCCATTGTTTCCGTTAACGTGAACACGGTTCACTTCTGGCGTCCTGTGTCCACATTCGATTCTCACAAAAACCTGGTGTCCTTCCCTTGTGTCCTCTTCAGGGTCTCTCACAGATGATCCTGGGGCCACATCACACTGCTCTCTCTTCTCAATTACTGCCAAGCCTGACTCCAAACACACAAACACAAACACAGATTAGATGATAAACTACATCACACACACACACACACACACACACACACACAATCATTTAGGCATATGCTCATTGTAACAATATACAATAAGTGCACACATACATACTCACACATACTCCTACACAACTATGGAAAGAAAATCTGTGCGGCCTACCGTAAGGATTACCATATGACGGGCAAACAGAGAACAACAACTTTGAATAAACTCAAAGAGCATCGCTGTGATAAATGCAACACAGAGACCGCAATAAACATCCAGAGAGCGCGGGCGGTTGTGTATGGCGTAGTCAGGCATCCTCGCAGCAGGTTCCGTGAATGGGAGCTCTGACAGAACAGGCCCTCTGGCCGACCAAATTGGAAACAGGAAAACAAACATTCTCAAGGAAAACTCCTCCAGTCCTCCCTCCAACTCCTCCTTCGCTCCGACTCATTCTGTCCGACCTGTCTTGAACAATGTAGAAGCCTATGCTATAGCCACAACACAAGCCTCCAGACCACACAGATGGAAAAGGAACACTCGACCACAAAGGCAAGAGGAGGGGAGGGGGGTGTAAGAGAAAGAGAGAGAAAAGAAAAACTGAAAACGTGCGGTAAGGGAACACACACCATCGCTGAGCGAGGAAAGCGAAGAAGGCTAAACTGACTCATCGCTGTTCCAGAGGAGCCGAGGCCGTGCGTCGCGATGGCACGGATTTCGCTACGGCAGAGTCAGACAGATAGGAGCAGGTACTTCCAGAAGTTTCTTAAAGTTTCCCAGACGATCGGCGAGAGCGCAGTGTGGAGGCGATTAACGCAGGGGCGCCTCTCAAATCAGCTCTCAAAGAAAAATGGTATTGAAAACAAGTCCATTAAAAACTACCCAACATACAGACCCATTGTACTCGCAGAACACTGCTGCTGTCTGATTTAAGACTTTTGTCTATTAAATACACGCACAACGTTTATGCTGGATTTTTTTTACCGTGCAAAAGCAAAACTCTTAACACTTCATTCACTAATTTTATTTATTATTATTTTTGAGAATCAGGGACTCTCTAGTCCTAATAAGAAAACTAAAAAAAGTTGTGGAAGGTGTTGTTTAAAAGGCATGGCGCTCATTACCTGAAAGAATTGCCTAAATACATCTCCATATTCATGTACACTGTGATACGTGAAATAAAATCATCGCAGGCTGAAAACACAGCAAAACACACAGAAATGTAAAGTAAAAATACTAGGAAAAATGACCAAATCAGCAAGTGGGCGACAAACGAGTGTCCAAACTTTCAACAAATCCTGTGCAACACAATCAAAAAAAAAAAATGCAGCAAAATAAATCGAATATTTTTGTTACAAAACTGCTTTAATTCGAAAATAAAATGCCTGAAGATAATAAAACTCTAACATCAGACTGAGTGACACATTCACCTGCTGAATTAACTACACAGAGTCAAAGGTCATGATGAAGATAATGATGATGATGATGATGATGATGATAAACATCCCTCGAAATACCACTCTCAATGTCACCTCGCACCTCAGGTCAAAAAAAAAAAAAAAAAAAAAAATCTGATCTAAATTTGGAATTAAACCTCATTTCGCTTCAGCAAACTCTCGTCTAGTTACAGAAAACACAGAGGTGTTGCAAAAAAACACCTTAATTATTATTAATAAACTGAAAATCAAGATTAATGAAAAATCAAGCTAGCTCTAACCATGACTCATTTTGTTAAAGCACCAAAAGAGATGACTCAACTTTGTCATTTTTAAAAAGTTTTAACCTTAGAAACCACAGACCTCTGTTATTTCTCCGTAGACTTCAGTGTGCAAGACGTTTACCGAAAATCAAGTTTCCGTTATCTGCTATCTGAGTATCCTAACCACAGCACACAGAGGTTTAAATAATCGCAGGGAAAATAAAAAGGATGTGCTAGAACAGCAACAATGATTCATTCTGAAGTTTCAACACTAATTTTTAGAAATTACTTATTGTACTTGTTTCTGTTTGCCAGTCGCTGGAAGGCAGTGCATGTAAAAGTATAAACAAGCAAAGCATACAAACTTCAACTTACAAACATAATACATATTTAAAAAGGATTGCGAAATATTTATATAAATAAATAAATATATATATTCAGACCACATTCTGCTCGTGCGAGTTGCTTGTTTACTACTTTATCAGCATCTGTAGATACTTTATGTGTAAATCATCTTCTGTTGCACAACACAAACGCACAATTGAAAAATGTGTTAATTATTAAACGCATAATAACCGCTTCCAAATCCGTTCACGCACAGACAAGAAAACACTGGATTAATGAGATTAATCTGTGTTTTCTCTATCGCTGTCAAGACCGAAACTTAGTAGACCAATTGTACCTATTTCATTAAAAAAAAAAAAAAAAAAAAAAAAAAAAAAAACTCAAACGCTTCTTTCTCTCAACAGGCTTCTCATTCAGCAGCACACACACATGAATCTGCAGGGAAGAGACAAGAGTGTGAGGCTCATCTTGCTGTGATAAGAAGCCAGTCCAAAAAAGAAGTTGTGCAAACTCAAAAGCCGTGTAGAACAAATGCAAGCCCCCCCGCTGGTGCTTTCTCCCAACGCCGAGGCCCAAATTCATCTGTCAGCCGTAAAGTTCTCCGCTATACAGCGCTGATCTATTGCATCCCGCCCAAAGGGCTCACAGATGCGCACCCATTTACATTTGAAATCTACCTCGACCATTTCAATCACTTCAAACACTTCTTATCAGACAACTCACACAGATCTTTTTCTTCTCTTTCAAAAGGCAAGCCGGTGCAATAAACGGATCTCAGCACATGCAGCCAATCATCAAGGACAAAATATCCACAATAGGTTTAAAGACATAAACTTTGAGAAGAAAGAACAAAAAATAACTATATAACAAGAGAACTTGTGAAAAGTAGTCTCAGGGCAAGAACATTACACCAGCTGAACTAGCAAAAAGAATAAAAGGGAAAAAAAAAAATTTTAATGTAAGATTCACAAACACACACACACACACACAAACACATTATGAAGCTGGCACAGCTGTGACTGCAGAACAATACCGATGACACAGCAGCAGATCCTCGCTGACGCTATCTGAAACTTTTGTTTACAGTTGTAAGTCTCTCTTCTACTCTCTGAATGATGAACGCAGTCGCTTTTCACGGGCCTTTGTCATTAAGAAACTTTCACTGACAAGAAAGCAGCCTCGCGGCAGGCCGAGGGCGCATCATTTCCAGACCGCCCCAGAGTGGCCGCTTTCTCGGCTTACAGGAAACAGCCTGGGCCGTCTACTGGAAGCAGCCTGGGAATTTTGTGTCATGACAATCAGACGTGGGTTCTGAATTGAGGTAAAGAAAAAAGCCGGGTGATTTTTATCTCAGGTTAAAGTAAAAACACTTTAATTTTTTCCCTCACACTTTACCGATAATGACTGTGTGCCTTTAAGGGCAGTAAAAACCCAATGAAGGGGCACCTCAAGAAAAGTTACACCACAAGCAACAAATACAAGCAAGTGTAACTTTCACTAACTCCCTGGCTTGTGTGTGTGTGTGTAGTTACTGTTAGTTCATATGTAGTTACTATTTAATTAGGTGAAAATATACTATGGAGGGGGGGGGAATCCTGGACGTGTCAACAAATTAGCTTCTGAACCAGGCTTTTTCTTTATAAAAGACTTAGAGCTAGTTTATGATCAAACCCTGATGGGGCCAGTTGAAAACGAAATTTGTGAACAGCCCAAAAACAGTGCCACAAAGTATAAGGGAAAGCAACCAAACGACTGCATAAAACTCAAAGCATGTATTTAGGCAGTGTGACATTTGTACAGTCTTTCTTATTTTATAGAAAAACACATAAAAGCCGCCATTCAGAAACTTCTCCATCGGAAGCTGAAAGAATCCTAACACACTGGAAACAAAACTTTACTAACTAAATCTTGCCAAGAACGTTAGAATAAACAAATAAATTAGATATAACAACAACAACAACAACAAAAAGTTGTTTTATTTTTTTTTTTTGTTAAGTAGTTTTTATCAAAAACAAAAAAGCTGCCTCTTCAACAGCCGGGCAAATGGTCTCGAGCCTCGAGCACGTTGCCATGCCTACGCGCTTTCTTATCTTACATCAGTTACGGAAAGTTTCTCAAGTTGGGCGCTAAGCGCTAACCAGCATTAAACGCATCATTTACGAACCAAAAACATCCCAAATCCGACTTCTTCTTCTTCTTTTTTCCTTTACTAATTTTGATAAGGACCTTACAGCTATTCTGTCCCTTTCCCTGCCAAACAATAAGGAACAGACAGGCGTCCATGCTGCGGCACAGATCTAGCACATCACACTTTTAGTGAAATTGTTAAATGAAATAAATAAATCGGAACAATTCCAAACAAAGCATCGCAATAGGAAAGAAATACCTCCGTCTATTATCAATCCTCGATCTGCCCGGTGTTAAGGTTTACCACGCGCCGGAAAGACATCAAGCGGACTCCTTGGTGTTTTAAGAAATGAGAAGGAAAGAAGGAGTCAAACCTACTGGAGCTCGTGTTGTTTTCTTCCTCGTGCCTGAACGTGACCCCGCTGCTGCCGCCGCCGCCGCTGCTGCTTCAATTTCTCACGCGTTAGACCCAATAAAACAGCCCCAAAAAAGCCGCGTGAAACCCGAGCAGCCTCTTTCCTATGTTTCGCTGCAAAGTAACACGCCACTGATTTCGCGAAATCCCATTAGTCCTCTCCTGACCATTACATAACATTCGCGATGAAAAGGCAGCTACGGTAAGCGCGCGCGTGTCGCGGGTTTTTTTTTTTTTTTGGTGCTGTGCTCGCGACGCTCATTGATTCGCTTTATATATCATCCTTACCTGTTGATATAAAATTGCATTTGCCTTTGTGCTCTGAAAGATGGTGGCCCTTTTTTTTTTTTTGGCGTAAACCATGAACCGCCCTTTGTGTTTGTTTGTTGATCTCGGGAAATATTTCTCTCTCTCCCTCTCTCCCTCTCTCTCTCTCTCTCTTTCTTTTTTTTTTTGTTTGTAGGGATATAAGATTTCGAATTGCTCCTGTGCAACTGAGGATCAGTGTGACTGTGTTTATTATTATTATTATTATTATTATTTCTTAAACGTCCGAGTCTGTTCTTTAAAAAAAAAATAACAATAAATAAATGTTCGTTTGGTTGCAGTGATCTCGGTTCTTTATCAGAAACGTTATCGCATGTCAGGACCTCAGACTCCAAGCATTACGTCAGTTTCAAGACACCAACACTATTAATATCAAGAAGCAGTGGCGGAGGGAAGCGCCACCCCAGAGCGCGCGCTCTTAAAGGGCCAGACACCCCGTTTCACCCCCCCAGCACTGCCCAGTGCTTCATTCATCATGAGTAATAAAAAAAAAAAAAAAAGTCATTACTTTCCCTTTTTTGATATTTGTATAAAACTATTTAATCTATGAATTATTATTTTTTTTAGTTTTGCTAGCACGTGTATATGAAAGTAAGCTAGCAGCTTCAGCATCTTAGCTTTGTTATTTTGCTGAGCTAGTAGCAAGTAAGGTCCTCTCACTGGGTTTAAGCCACAATCCACAATTATTAATACACACACACACACACACACACGTGAAGACATGTTGGTGTTCTAATGATTTAATAAATAATGCTGCGGATAACCATAACCTCAGTAACCAAAAGCAAGCCTTATTCTCTTTAGGTAGTTTGTTGTTGTTGTTGTTGTTGTTGTTGTTGTTTTTAAAACATTCATTCCTTTTGGGGACCATTGAAGAAAGTCTGACAACTCCATCTCACATACTTTCTTTTCTTTCTTATACACAGAGCGAGAGAGAGAGAGAGAGAGAGAGAGAGTCTAAGATGCCTGGGGTGTCGTTCATAATTTATTATTCATTAAACAATTTCATGGAATATTAAATAGAAAAAAATAATTCCCCAGCCACGCCAGGAAGACATGTCAAGTTGTAAACACTGCAACAGGTGGTACAGTTTCTCATATTGCCTCAAATTTAACTCATTACATACGCATCCGGCTTGAGGTAAAAATCCTAAGTACCAGAGCAAAACCTATTTAGGTGTGAATTTACTGAAAGCTGACCCCAACTCCTCCTGATTTTCTCTCTAGAATTTGTACTCTGCATCAACCTACTACTAAATCATAACGAACAGGATGAAAAAACAGGATTAAACTATTTTAAAAAATGATTAAACCAATGTAATCTATAAATTCCTTTAAGCCTTTATGAATAATTGCCTTTAAAGCATTTTTAGAAATAGAAGTCAGAAACTTAACAGAGCAATTTGCTGTGCTAGAAATGAAAATAGAATTGACACATAAGATAGACATAAACCCAGGTCTACTATTAATACATACTTTAAATAGCTGACCAGACCTCAACATCAAAGCTCACAGCAATGTCCGATCTTATCCGCGAAGGGCCGGGGTGGCTGCAGATTTTCATTCCGACCACGCACAAGTACACCTGATACAACTCATTAGCTATTTGAGGACAGACAGCAATTCATTAAACAATTGAAATCAGGTGCAGCTCCTGCTGGGTTGGAATAAAAACCCACACCACAACTACAGAGGCAGTTTTTTAAGACTGGTCTGGACATCAGTAATACCTACTGGACTTTGTACCATATTTTTAGAGTGAGCACACACAGTACATATTCTGTTCTTTTATTAGTGCATGAAAAAGATCTTTACAGAAACTAAAATTAACATATGCATTAAAGTGTAATTCTATAAATTGTAAATATTAAAATTGCTGTGGTGAATATGAATCCTATATATCATAATTTACTTTCTGCTTGAGACACAAAACTTTCCACGACGAGCATGAAAATCTATTGAAATAATCAATTATGGTATTTAACTTACAGTATTATCAGATTTGGGATCAGAATAAAGTCAGGTATAATAATACATATGAATACATAAGGCCCTTTCCATATTTTTATTTATTAGAAAATTATTACCCACGTTCAGATGTAACGCTTTAGAAAAAAATCTGGAAAATGCATCTGTTTTCTCATTCTGCACAAATGACTCATTCTGTGCACTCGGGAAATTCTAAATAATTCTGTGTGATAGGAAAAATAATAATAAATGGTGCGTAGGGCAGCATGTTTTTCTTTCTCAGCTGTTCCAGTGAGAATATACACTTTTTCATTGTGAAATATGGCAGCCAGAAGTCTGAGACTATACTAAAAATCTGTTTTTATTTATTTATTTGTTTGTTTGTTTGTTTGTTTGAACCTGGAAATAAAAAAAAAGCTTTAGAATTTAGAATAAAAAAAGGAAATGTGCAGCATCTCAATACTTATGTTGCACATTACATATTCAGTGGAGATATGTGTATATATCTCCTGACGTTATTATTATTATTATTATTATTATTATTATTATTATTATTATTATTATTATTATTATTATTATTATTATTTTTACATTTCGTTTTTTCCCCCCGATAATCTTCAAGCACTATGAGGCAGGCTAAAGAAAAAAATATCTCTCTTAGAGATAGATACAATGCCATTGGGTGTCCATCACTGCAATATTTTTACTTTACTGAAAAATATCACCATATCCATTTCAAGTTTCTACTTAGAACTGTTTGTATTTAATGATCACTATTTAAATTTAATCAAATTATTTTTATATTAATCATGTTAGCTCCATTATCCAAAAAGTCAGATTTTCTGTGAGACTAATCCCTCTAATGCCGCACGTTTTCAGAAGACACTCTGATGAATCTGATCTAACATCAGATTTTACACAAAACTGTATATAGTCTATGTGTCAGCTCAGGTCATTAAAGCAAAAAAAAAAAAAAAAGAAAGAAACTGAACGTACTGAGATATTTTAAAATTCATGTCAATACACGTTGTTGCTGATTATATCATTTATACTGAGAAAACCTTTGTGTTAATAGGAGAAAAAAAACGGCCAAACAGAAGCCCAGTGCTCTCAGACGTCTGGACCCTGCTGTGTATACACATACAGTATGTGTTTGTTCTTTCTGTCAAATACACTGGTCAGTAAAAAGGATCGATTCCCCCCGTCGGCCGATTTCCTAATGATGTTTAAGCGCACAGAATGTTTATACAGAACCTGATATTTTACCCAGATATTTCCTCCTACTGACTGGCAATATGAACCCCACAGAAAAACAGCACCTGTGTGAATATTGTGTAAAAAAGTTTTCATGAATATATTGCGAAGGAACGCTGGAGATACGTATACTCCTGAAGTTTTTTTTAAAGCTTTTGCTTTTTCCCCAGATAATCTCTGAGCACTATGAGGCAGGCTAGACAGAAACCCTAGGAGTGAAATCAAAGCTGTTTATCTCGCTTAGAGATATCATGCCATAGGGTGGCCGTCACTGAAATATTTTTAGTTTGGGTAGCAATACCCTGCAAGACACATAGCAAGCTGTGAGCGCTGGCTCTACTACTGTCACCTATCTGAGCTCGGTACTGTTTCAGTATTGCCTTTCGTCTATCTGTGTTAACAGCCAGACGCATCATGTGGTCATATTTAGAACTCCCTCTGGGAAGGTGACTGCCCTCAATTGAGCTTTTCATTCCTTCCCACTGAACACTTACTCTAATCAAACATAAAGCCATCACAAAGTCTCTTAGCTCAAGTACTAATTAAACAATAAGTAATAACATTCATCTGAATTCAAGCACTATAATGATTTTCTTTGAAGCGCCATTGTATTTTAGACAAAATTTATAGCCTTAGGTTAGTTGTATGGATAGATAGATAGATAGATAGATAGATAGATAGATAGATAGATAGATAGATAGATAGATAGATAGATAGATAGATAGATAGATAGATAGATAGATTCACATCCACGTGAATGAATTGTGAACAGAATTCTGACAGTACAGTCAACTAAATTGTCAAAACCATGGCTTTATTTCTTATTAAATCATTATTCAGTAAGGACTTTTAATTATTCTCTACAGTACACTACACTATAGTACACTGCAGTGAAACAAATAGGAAAAGTACTCGCCGAAGTCTTTTAAATTGAAATGCCGCAGATTATTTCCATATGACGGCGCAGAAATGTGGATTGAAAAGTAGATATATACATGCACTTGTGCTTCATGTGCAATTGAAATCAGAGAACTTGCAGAACAATCCTTAGTAGTACTGTATGTGAAAATCAGCAGTCCTCGTTTTTTTTTTTTACTCTCTCTCTCTCTCTCTCTTCTTTTTTTTTTAAGCTTTGGGCATCAGCCAGACCTCTAAATCTGTTACCCACAAGACCAACGCACCCCATCTTTCCTGCCTGGCTGCATAATGAGTGCTGTTTTTATGGAGAAATAAAGGACTGAAGTGGTATTTTTTTTTTTAAAGAGCTTTAGGCAAGTCATTTCAACATTGATAAAATCAGTGGAAAATAGAGTAGAGAAAATGATGAACTGTGCAAAAAAAAAGAAAAGAAAAAAGAATTTGATTAAAGCCCTGTACAAATTGAACTCGGGTCCGTGAAGAGTCTTCATTTGAGCTTGGAATTCAGAGAAGCTTGATAAAAGGCTCCCAGCCTGGTGCTTAACCAGTGATCATAACGAGGAAATCTGGGATCTTTTATAAATTTCCTTAAGTATGTCTAAACAAAAGCAAACCTAATTCTGACAAGCAGAAACAGAGAGAAATAGCCTACAGGTAAGAGAGAGAGAGAGAGAGAGAGTTATGTCACTACAATGTAAGAAACACTTTCTCTATTAGATTAATATATCGCCTTTATGTGGAATTGGATATTCAGAACAAACTGATTCATAAATCCATAAATGAGCAGAGCTTTTAATGTCTGCATCATCCATGTGGTTTAAATGGAATTCACAGACCAAAAAAAAAAAAAAACCCAATGGAAAAACTATGAAACTCTGTGAAGCAAGGTAAGTGAATTAGTACACAAAGGCAACGCTTTTCATTTGTATATCACATTATTCAGGAACATTTCTTCCAGACAAGGTAAATGATTCTTTAAAATCGGAAAATAAACAAATGATATTCTATAAATGATTAGGGCTTCTCTGCACTATGGGTCAAGTGGAAACTCGTGTTTTCCTTTAGGAGTCTACACATCAGCTTTTTCCTTTTTAAACTGCTTTCGAAACATTAAAAAACGAACATAAAAAATTAGGTAACAATCAGCATGGACTAAATCAGTAAAGGAGAGTGAAATAAGGAAAAGAGAATTTTGAGACTTTCAGTTCTGTAATCTTTCAACTAAATTTTCTAATTTCTCCATCTTTTCTTTTTTCTTGATCTTTTATTTATTTTATTTTTTTTTACATTGTTTTAAAGTTTTTAGTTTTTTGTTCCTGGTCAGTTGTACTGGACTGCAAGTCAAAGAATATAAGGTGTTTACAGAAATGAACAGCCTGGGTGGAATTGTAACCATCTGAATTAATGCCTTGTGCATTCAAGGACAGAAATCCTGAACATTCTAATACGATTTCAGCAGACCTACTGAAAAGGACGGAAACCTCTGGAAAAGGTCAGAAACACACATTGAATTATTCAAATTGATCCAAGAGCAATTTACACTGTAGGGTGCTGAACATTAGGTACTGCCAAAGAGCTTTTGGAGCTCCACGGTCTTGTCAACACCCCAAAACGTTTATCTCCTTGTTCGTGAAAAAACAGCGGTTAAAATACAAAAATAAAAAGCAGATATAAACCCATATATTTACAGCATTTACTTCTGTACGTTCTATTTTTTTTAGTGAGCCTGTGGATCTCAATCAAAAAGAGCTTTATTCACCTGGTGTATTTTATATAATTCTACTAGTCCTTCTCTAAATGTTGTCCTCATGTAACACCAGGTGACTGGAACTGAGGGATGGGCACTTAAAGAGCTCTCACAGCACTTAATCATAGCATGAAGAAACTCTTGGATGTGTTGCTCTCTCCTTCATTCTGTCTCTCCGAAATATACACAGACGCTGCGCAAAGGGTCAAGAAATTCCATATACATTGTATCATTTACCCAGACGTCTTCGGAACAGCTCGCAAAGAGAGCCAGACAGAACGATCTCTTTCCATATTTGAATGATAAAGCTAGGTTTCATATCCCGAAGATGCTTTCAAAGCCAAAAGCATGAGGTGGTATGACTTTAACAAGTGTCCAAATTTGGGCAAGCAACAACAAAAAGTTTTGAATATCACCGATACAAAGCATCTGCTTCGGATATTTCTGCCTGGTTACATTTAAAAAAATCAAATTCTTGTGTCTCACCATCTGCTCGTTTTTTTTTTGCCCATCTCTGTCTTTAGAAATTCCCCGGTCCTGCCAGAATCCTGTGGTATCACATTCCACAAAGACCTGGTCCCAATTCTGGGAGCACTCTGGTCTAGTCGCTGTGTCTACTTGTGCTCCTTGTGTGATGCCCATTACAGCCAATCATCTCGTCTTAGCCTTTCTGATAGTTAATACTTTTTACCAGTGTTGCAATAAAAAGTCAGACATTTTGTGTGAAGCAAATCCCTTATTCCCCTCTCTGCTACCAAAGGCTCATGATATAGAATGTGTTTATGTGAAGACGTCCAAAAATCTGTCAAAAACATATTCGTTGCTTAGTACTTAGTGGGCCTGTTTATGGGTGGAGATCGATATGATGTAAAGTATATCTATTTTGTACTCTATAAACACACACACTCACTCACATACTGGCGTTTTTCAAAGTACAGTCTTAAAATGTCCTTATATATTTTTTTTACTGCTGGATCGTCTTCCCTCAAACTGATGTGAAAACCTGAAACCTTGGTATGACCATTGGCTACTGTGGTGGAAATTCACCTGCAAAATAAGAACTCACCCCAGACACTTGGATGTGCTTGAGTAAATATTTTAGTTATCAAAGCACGGCTTGGTTTACATACAATATAGCGTTCCCCGAAGAAGACATTCCCCTAAGGTCCATCCTACACGTAACAAATGAAAGCAAACTCTTACTGGATTTTTTTCCCAGATCGATGCAGTTCAAGTCTGTTATCATATTCACATTTACAGCATTTCGCAGACTTTTTCATCCAGAGCCACTTGGAGAAGTGCTTTGTAGTCTTTTTTTAAACATATCCTCATGCTAGTCTACTAAGTCATGGAATAAGAATACCATTAAGCTAAACCTCTGATAGGAGGCATTTAGGCTTTGTACTGCATGATATATAAGGGATTTAAAGAAAAAAAAAGATTTTGGAGGGGTTGGTATTTATGAAAAGCAAAGAAAGACATTTAGTTAAATGGCTTAGCATGCTTTTGTGTCTAGTGGTATTTAATTATTTAAATACTGGACACGCTATTTCTTTAGGTGACTTACAGCATGTTATACCTATTTCTGTAATATTTCTTTAGTTATAAAAATACAGCTGAATCCTTGAACACAGCACTGACTACTATATATATATATATATATATATATATATATATATATATATATATATATATATATATATATATATATACATATATACATATATATATATATTTATATTTCATTTCTTTCCCAGAAACCCTCTAGACAGACCACATTGAATCAGTGAATAGGTGACACAAACTATACAATTCTACATTATCCTGAGCTATGATATGTGATTGCTACACATCCAGTGAAGGCAACAATAGAGAGCCCAAGCATTTTTGTATCTAAAATGTATCATAAGAGCTGCCAGACCTGTGATTCCCAAACAGATTCCAATCTGCGTTCTCTGCTTTGTACTCGCTTTGAGATATCGATCAGACAGGGAATATCAAAACTGACATTTCATCACTATGATATGCAATATCGCCTTTTCACACTGCTGTTTTGTGAACAAATGTGCCACATCTTTCTGCTGTTAAACGTATATGTGTATTATATAGAACATATTTATACGCATTGTAGCGAAATAAAGGAAAGGTGAAGTTCATGTGCCCGGTGTGTCTAGATATACCTCTAGTGAGAAGCTGGCACATAGTTAGGATAATAAATACAATGTGACATTATTTGTGTGATTAAAAAAAAAGGAAACAGATCAGCAAATCTTTATCTTTGAGCATGGTGATGATGATAAAACATAGACACAAACACACACTCATGAATCTCCCCATGTTTAAGTATATGCAAAAATATATAACAATATATTATGAGATATTGTTACAGTGATCTGTAGGCAAATAGTTTAGGCATGAGATCTGTTCCTTTTTCTCTCTCGTTCTCTATATAGAACCATACTGTACTTTTGAAATTAACCAGAAAGAAAGAAAGAAAGAAAGAAAGAAAGAAAGCACTGATCATGAGTGCTGAGGTTCTATACAGAGTGGTTCAGTCAAGGACAGTCATGGTTGCTTAGCATTTGGCCAGTTCCCAAGGACAATAAAGCAGCACAGTTGTATTTGTTGCACTATTAAATCACTACGCTTGGCTGCAGCGCTAACATATGGGGCAAAGCACCACAATAAATAGCATCCCATTAAAATTTTTGACATGTGGAATACACATATATTTCGTTCTATGCATTCGTTTTCAATCACTGGGACTAAATATTATCAGGCGTAAACAGACACCAAGCGGTGGTGAATTGGAATCGCATCTGAAATCTGATCATAGCCACGATTGTCACATGGAAAGAAAAGAAACGACCAGAATACGTCACTGCGTCATTACGAGAGCACACAACAATGACAGCATCTAGCACGCTGGCATTACAGTGCATTCTTAAATCTTGATTTTGAACAATCAGCTTAAGGTCTGACTCACATACTTCAATCTATTATTCTAGCCGTTTTTTTTCCACTTGTGTTGGTGTGTCTGTGATTGATTGTGACACAAATATAAACGAGAGAATGGAAAACAGGTCAGGTGGACATACGGAGAGACAGACAGAGAAACGGAGTGTGTTCTTAAGTACCGCCACATCAGAAGAGAATTCAGTAGAGAGTCTCTCGCATGCTCAAAAAAGGCCATTGCCATTAGTATCAACATCCCATGTGCGCTGAATACTTTCTGGTGTAGGTCATTATAGTGCATCAGGCGGGAGAATCTAACCGGTGGCGGAGGCACACGTTCGTGCTAATGCAGAAAATATGCTCGGAGCTGCCTGCAGCACAGCAGGGACAGGGAGAAGCTTAAGTAACTGCCAGGCCAACTCTCCAGGCCCAGCAGACAGTAACTGAATTATGGAGGGGTTCCAGGACAACTGATATGCCCCCTGATAGTTCTATGCGTTATGGGCGTCTTCTCGCTCTGAGTGCTCTCCATCACAGGCAGAGAGAAAGAAAGGGAGAATGTTCCTTTAGATCAAGCGGTCTGTTCTACAATTTCTGTGCCATTTAGAGTGTGAACATCTTACATATAAAAATGGTTCAAATCAATTTTCATCGTAAAACAAAACAAAACAGGCATTTCACCAAGTGTGTTCATCCATAACAATATCTCAATTGTTGGGGTTCTTTGCTGAAAATGGCTGCTCTTAAATGTGTGTGAGGGTAGAAAGTAACACAGTTGAGTTTATTTTGTATACCTTTAGCAAATACACATAATGTGGTTAAGCAGCATCTGTGCTAATGGCATGAGGACGTTAGAGCAAAATACTTTTAATCTATAATCTGGGTAACTTTTAAAGGGTTAGTACTTTTAAAGACCCCATGCCAGACACTCACATCTCCATCTATTTTAAAATAAAATAAAATAAAATAAAAGATTTGAAAGAATTTTCTTCATCTAATGACCTACAGGAAAATCAGATGATGTAACTTCCTGTTGAATTATGGAATGTTCCAAATGTTTTACACGTGTTTCAAGCATGAGGTGTGAAATAGAGCCACAAATTAATGCAAAAGTAGGATTGTTGAAGTATTTTAATGATTATATTTCAAGGTGAAGTGTAATGTAAAGTGGGCTGGGGCAGGCATAAATTATCTAATATAATTTAGATATATTAGAATCTATTGGTGTAGACTCTATTTGTAGCTACAAGATAATAAAAAAGAAAGTATTAAATCTTGAAATCATAACTGGTATTAACAGGTAAAAGAAAAAGCGTAGTTATGTTAAATGAATTAAATTGAAAATGTCACTATATGTTCTGTGTTAGTTGATCCTGAGTCCCTTGAGCACTTAAAATTCCCTCTATTCTTCCTAAAATCCCTCCAGATCCATATTTTATCCCATTCCTACATGCTGTATGATGTTGCGATGCATCTTTTCACCCGAGGATAAGTGATGGACAAATGTGCTATTACACCATTACAAAAGGTACAAACTATTTTAACTGTAAACTACTTTAACAAATTAACTGATGCTCCAGAAGGCAACACGATACATTAAGAGGCAGGGGGTGTAAACCTTTGAAAAGTATGATCAGTGTAAATTGTTATTATTTTGTATTCATATCATGTCGTACACCCGATGATAGGACGGATAAGCGGTACAGACAATGGTATGGAATGGAATCATGTCATACACCGATCAGGCATAACATTATGACCACGGACAGGTGCCGTGAATAAGACTGATTATCTCCTCATCATGGCACCTGTTAGTGGGTGGGATATATTAGGCAGCAAGTGAAC
Source organism: Hemibagrus wyckioides (assembly GCF_019097595.1). Lineage (NCBI taxonomy): Eukaryota > Metazoa > Chordata > Actinopteri > Siluriformes > Bagridae > Hemibagrus > Hemibagrus wyckioides. The sequence continues at coordinate 6,675,747 of NC_080733.1, read as the reverse complement.
ATTTTTATCCTCAAAGTTGATGTTAGAAGCTGGAAAAATCTGCAAGTGTAAGGATTTGAGCGAGTTTGACCAAGGGTCAAATTGTGATGGCTAGACCACTGGATCAGAGCATCTCCAAAACTGCAGCTCTTGTGGGGTGTTCCCGGTCTGCAGTGGTCAGTATCTATTAAAAGTGATCCAAAGAAAGAACAGTGGTGACCCGGTGACAGGGTCATGGGCAACCAAGGGTCATTGATGCACATGGGGAGCGTCTGGCCCGTGTGGTCTGATCCAACAGACGAGCTACTGTTGCTCAAAGTGCTGAAGACGTTGGTTCTGATAGAAAGATGTGAGAATGCAAAGTGCAGGACGGGTCAGGGCCGTTTTGGCAGCAAAAAGGGGACCAACACAATATCAGGCAGGTGGTCATAATATGTCTATATCTTCATAGTATACTGATATTTGTATTCATATACTATACTTTTATATTTTCATTATATAGTTAAATTCTATTATTTATGTAATCCTATTCTTATTCTATTATTATTTGTATTTTTATATATATTTATGAGATGGACATTCGAATAAAAGCATTTCACTGAATGTTATATTGTCAATGACTGTATAAGTGACCAATAAAATTTAAATAAATTTTTTTAATTTAGTCCTGCACTTTAGACGGTCTATAATTTATTTACAAGATTCACCCAAAACCAAACAATAATTTATTGTGTTTGTATACTGATATCAGGGATCAAGGTAAGCTTCAGGCAAAATCACTCCATGTCTTTGATCCATTTGTCTGGTTCAGGGATGTGTGTGTGTGTGTGTGTGTTGGAGAATTTACAATATTAAGAGAAAAATGTCTCTGATCATCCTTCATGTATCAATCCAGCAGAGGTTCATGGGATTCAGAGCTATCCTCCAAACAGATAAACTGGATCTACATAATGTGATGGGTAGTGATAATGAATAATCACACTTTAATAACGAAATCCTGGCCTGGAAAAAAAAGTGGTTACTGTAGAGGATAATGAATAATAAATGAAACAATCTGCTTTGCCAGGCTTTTGATTTTCTGCTACTGGACTGGTACAGAGATTTTCGTTCAGCCTTCAGCATTTATTCAGTTTACTTTCTCTCTTTCTCTCTCTCTCCTCAACACTTATTTTTTAAAGGTGTGTACTTCATTCCCATGGAAGGATACTTTATGACTTTTTTTTTGTTTTGCTGTATTTGTGCATCAGATGTTTGATGCTTTGTTGACAGCCCACATTACTGAGAAGGATCTGGGCTCCATGAGACGTGGAGCATGCACTACTTTGTGACTTGTGGGAGCGTATAATTGAAGATTGCGTCTGTGAAAGACTGCATAATACCTGATTTCACACTCACCTCTCTGGAGTGCGTTACATAAGCTTATTTTTTTTGCTTCTTGAAGAGTCATTTTCACATCATTAGAGAATTTTAGTGTTTTGAAGTGAGCTGGCTGCAGATAACAGCCGCAGAGGCAGAACTGGGTCTTGTGAGGCAGTGGAGGTTTTATCCCCTGATCCTGAAGTAACAGATTGATTACACCGTAATAGAACAGAGTTTAAGTCAGAATCAACAATAGCAATTGCATTAAGGGTGTCTACAGAATCCATTTGGACAATATTTAAGATGGCCTGTTTAGTTGCAGCCAGAGAAGAAAGAAGAAAAATCCATTTTCAAAATCTTTGTACGATAAGATGAAGTGTTTTTTTTTTTCCCATGGTTGTTGACAGAAGCTCTTGAACAGTGTTAGGGACACCAGATGGAGGGGTCAGTTTTCAAATGTGCTATTATCACACATAAATGGTCTGCCATTTATTGCCATTGCTGCATTGACACATAACAACTGTGAAACAGACAGAGAGAGACAGAGAGACAGAGAGAGAGAGAGAGAGAGAGAGAGGGAGAGGGAGAGAGAGAGGTAGAAAGAGAGAGAGAGAGAGGTAGAAAGAGAGAGAGAGAGAGGTAGAAAGAGAGAGAGAGAGAGGTAGAAAGAGAGAGAGAGAGAGAGAGAGAGAGAGAGAGACTTGCATACAGCCTTTCCACAATACAAAAGCATCACACAAAAGTTAAATCAATGTATTGTTTTTATGTGAACGAATAAAAACAGGATGCTATAACAAAGACTCTACAAAGAGTCTACATAATCCAGTACTCACAGGTCTTTTAAAAATATATTTAGAATGTGTAAATTTGTCACATAAAAATGGTTATGGTTATAGTAACGTACGACCACCTCTGTATATCCTGGAGCCATAACAAGCACAATAACAAGAACAATATTTTTCAGGATCATCAATAGCTGCCATATTTTATTGTCTTCAATTTCCTTGTTTTCATTCATACAAGCTCCCACCTGTAACACACACCAGTTTTCCTTCTCTTTTTATTTGGGCGAATTCAATTAAATAACTTGTTTATATGTTACTTTGACATTTCATTTGTTGGGAAACTGTTTGATCAATTTAGCTTCTGAAGAGAAAAAGATCTTCTTGAGCCGTAGAAGCAGGATCCTCTCAAATAACACTAGATCTATCTATCTATCTATCTATCTATCTATCTATCTATCTATCTATCTATCTATCTATCTATCTATCTATCTATCTATCTATCTATCTATCTATCTATCTATTTTTGGAACTTTTCTATGATATCCTGCCCCTAGAATGCTAGGTAAAAACAGAAATACTTACAAAAACTACAAATTCTTAGTAGATCGTGAGTGTTTACTGTCATATGAGCTTCATATTAACCACCACTATGGAGTGTGAAATGACAAAGACATTCAATGGACACAAAAACAAATTAAATTTTTTGGCCTCTGGTACAATTAGTTAAAATGTCATGCAAATACAAATAATTTTTTGCTCCACAATATAATTCTTGGGCTGTTTTAGCCAATGCAACTTAATTTATGACCCTGACTATGTATGAGCTCTCTTCAGTGCAACACTAACAAAAGTGTGAGTCATTAAAGTGTTTAACCTGATAACTGAAAGGGGTCCAAAATTGTCAACATGCACACAGATTACATTCACCTTGAGGAAATCTATCCATTATATTTCATTCATGTCATTATCTTTCACCGATTTTATTTCAAGCCTTTCAAATCTGTAAGAATGGGCTCGAGGAGAATATCCAGGATATTTATACCTGTGCATTCTTCTCACAGTGGATGATGCAATATATTTTCTGCTGTACAAAGAATGGCCAGGTAAAGAGATGTTGGTGTAGATCGCGATGTGACAGGAGATGTTTGACGACAACATAACGTCCCCACAGGGTTGCATAGTTTGAAATCAATATGATGTAACAGTATTAGATCATTTCCAGATTTAAAACTTTTTCCTCTGATTGTGTGAGTTATCTGATTAAAATGAAAGAATTATTACCGTACACTGCAATTAAACCCGGGTTTTCGTCATTCTAAACCTCGCCTTTAACCACGGGTAGAAGAACGATTCACACTTGTAATTTAGAAGCAAGGTTAGCACTGCGTTTTATCCAGGATTATGAAACCCTACTCTGAAACTTTAGCAGTGTTATCCCTGCATTGCTTTGCCAAATGTGTACAATGTGAAATGATGTGATGTTAGATCATTATGGCTAGGTGCTTGGCAACAGAAACCCAGTCAAAACCTGAACAGCGTGTGCCACATATTATGCCAAAAAACAGGAAGTAGCAACACAAAAACAGCTTGGAAGTGTCAGGTGGCAAAACACTGAATAAGTCAAATCAAGTCAAGTCCACTAGCACTGCTGGACTGAATACTGAACACTGAATAAGTCAAGTCTAATAGCACTGCTCGACTGAATACTGAACACTGAATAAGTCAAGTCTAATAGCACTGTTCAACTGAATACTGAACACTGAATAAGTCCAGTCCACTAGCACTGCTCGACTGAATACTGAACACTGAATAAGTCAAGTCTTATAGCACTGCTGGACTGAATACTGAACACTGAATAAGTCAAGTCTTATAGCACTGCTGGACTGAATACTGAACACTGAATAAGTCAAGTCTTATAGCACTGCTGGACTGAATACTGAACACTGAATAAGTCAAGTCTAATAGCACTGCTGGACTGAATACTGAACACTGAATAAGTCAAGTCTAATAGCACTGCTGGACTGAATACTGAACACTGAATAAGTCGAGTCTAATAGCACTGCTCGACTGAATACTGAACACTGAATAAGTCGAGTCTAATAGCACTGCTCGACTGAATACTGAACACTGAATAAGTCAAGTCTAATAGCACTGTTCAACTGAATACTGAACACTGAATAAGTCCAGTCCACTAGCACTGCTCGACTGAATACTGAACACTGAATAAGTCAAGTCTAATAGCACTGCTAGACTGAATACTGAACACTGAATGAGTCAAGTCTTATAGCACTGCTGGACTGAATACTGAACACTGAATAAGTCAAGTCTAATAGCACTGCTGGACTGAATACTGAACACTGAATAAGTCGAGTCTAATAGCACTGTTCGACTGAATATTGAACACTGAATAAGTCAAGTCCACTAGCACTGCTCGACTGAATACTGAACACTGAATAAGTCGAGTCTAATAGCACTGCTCGACTGAATACTGAACACTGAATAAGTCCAGTCCACTAGCACTGCTCGACTGAATACTGAACACTGAATAAGTCGAGTCTAATAGCACTGCTCGACTGAATACTGAACACTGAATAAGTCGAGTCTAATAGCACTGTTCAACTGAATACTGAACACTGTCTAGTCTAATAACACTGTTCGACTGAATACTGAACACTGAATAAGTCCAGTCCACTAGCACTGCTCGACTGAATACTGAACACTGAATAAGTCGAGTCTATTAGCACTGCTAGACTGAATACTGAACACTGAATAAGTCCAGTCCACTAGCACTGTTCGACTGAATACTGAACACTGAATAAGTCCAGTCCACTAGCACTGTTCGACTGAATACTGAACACTGAATAAGTCCAGTCCACTAGCACTGTTCGACTGAATACTGAACACTGAATAAGTCGAGTCTAATAGCACTGCTCGACTGAATACTGAACACTGAATAAGTCGAGTCTAATAGCACTGTTCAACTGAATACTGAACACTGTCTAGTCTAATAGCACTGTTCGACTGAATACTGAACACTGAATAAGTCCAGTCCACTAGCACTGCTTGACTGAATACTGAACACTGAATAAGTCCAGTCCACTAGCACTGCTTGACTGAATACTGAACACTGAATAAGTTGAGTCTAATAGCACTGTTCAACTGAATACTGAACACTGTCTAGTCTAATAGCACTGTTCAACTGAATACTGAACACTGAATAAGTCAAGTCTAATAGCACTGTTCAACTGAATACTGAACACTGAATAAGTCAAGTCTAATAGCACTGTTCAACTGAATACTGAACACTGAATAAGTCAAGTCTAATAGCACTGTTCAACTGAATACTGAACACTGTCTAGTCTAATAGCACTGTTCAACTGAATACTGAACACTGAATAAGTCTAGTCTAATAGCACTGTTCAACTGAATACTGAACACTGTATAAGTCGAGTCTACTAGCACTGCTGGACTGAATACTGAACACTGAATAAGTTGAGTCTAATAGCACTGTTCAACTGAATACTGAACACTGTCTAGTCTAATAGCACTGTTCAACTGAATACTGAACACTGAATAAGTCAAGTCTAATAGCACTGTTCAACTGAATACTGAACACTGTCTAGTCTAATAGCACTGTTCAACTGAATACTGAACACTGTATAAGTCGAGTCTACTAGCACTGCTGGACTGAATACTGAACACTGAATAAGTCTACTAGCACTGCTGGACTGGTTCCACCATTTTTCAGGGTACAAGCTAGACTCTTCTCTGTTCTGGCAGCGAGGTGGTGGAATGAACTTTCCCTAGTCTTCAAAAGACAGATGAAGACCTACCTCTTCCTGAAATGCTTAAACTAGCTCTTATTTTCCCTGTTTGTTTTATGTGTTGTTGAATGTTATATGCTGTGCAACAGTTTTTAGGCTGATGGTATCCTAAGTCTGTGACCTATTGTACCAATGTTAACGTATTCATTGATAGAGACTTCTTTCTTTGATAGAGTACTCTTGTACATAACTCTGGCCAAATGCCAGAAATGTAAATGTAAGAAAAGAAGTGAAGAATCGTTTATTGTCATTTCAACCATATATAGCTGATGCAGTACATTTTACACAAATTACACAGCATTTCTTTAGGACCATGGTGTTCCATAAAACAACACATAAGTGTGCACTGTAACAGGAAAGAAATATGCGACACTGAAAAGTGAGCAGAAGTTAGATATCAATGAATGGCTGGAGAAAATTAAAAGTCCGAAAAAAGATTAGAAAGCTGTGAAAGGTTGCAAAGCCTGCTCTGGGGCAGAATGATAGACCTGTCCTTTTTAGTCCATGATGCAAAAGTGCAAAAAAGCCGTTATCCGAAGCCGCTATGTGCTATATTTATCCAGTCATGGTTGTTGAAACCGCAAATATGCAAATAAGAACCCAGATTATGAATAGCCAAGATTTATTGTTAACCCCGGGTAAAGTATGAGCAGTATGAGATTTTAAACAAGATAACCCAGGATTCTGTTTACCTGGAGTTAACAATGACCCAGGGTTAATTATTTCAAGTGTGAAAAGCTCTACTGTGAGATTAGAGAATCATTAATGCCATGATGAAAAGACTTGACTGAATATCAGAACCTCTTCTGAAACACTCTGCATTAAATACAGGGGCTCTTGTATGTTTTGCAGACAGATACCCCTGATACCTCTTTAACTGTAGAAAGAAATGGCTCCTGATTCAACAATTGAAATATTCATTTAAACACAAGACAGCCTTTAAACATGCTCTTCATCGTCTCTTGTCACTTTAACATCGATGGGTCTCTGGTTCATTCAATCAGTTCTGTTCTTGGGTCTTTTCATTACTTCACTGAAATCATTTTGAAACTTTCTCCACTGTCATCTGTACAGAACTCATAAGCACTCCTCCTTTCTGATGGTGATATAACAGCACAGGAGTGTCGCAAACGTTTTGACAGCCGGCATCTGATTACAAATTGAATTGATTAGAGTTATGTCTGCACGTACTGCAGCTATGCACAAACTTGATGATTAAATCAAACCAAGTTTTCGACATCTTTAGGCAGACTGCCTGCCTTTACTGCTGCGTTTGTTAAACTGGCTCCTTACCTGATGCAATCTTTACAGGCAGACAGCCAAGGCGAGGTCGGAAAATAGCATAAATAAAAGTTTCATGTCCTTTTGGTTAAATATATTTATGTTTTGTTAAAATAGAGTTGTCGAAACAAAAGTAGAAAAAAAATACATTTTGGTCTAAAAACCCAGTTTGTCATTTTTTGGCTGCTTTCCAAAATTTAACCATAGCGACTTTCAATGGGATTTACTGGGCCACCAGACACTTACAGTGCAGTCCTACATATTTTTGGGTTAGTGTGGCTTGGATCAGAGCATTTGGATTAAAGCTGCACTTACAGCTAAGCTCACCTGCCAAAGAGTTTGGAATCAGAGGATCATCGATGTTTATGATTTTTTCCAAAGTGATTTAATATGATTTCTTCAGTCATTAGACTGGATACTGAGTGTCAGAATTATGCAAGATGAAGATTTTATGGAAAAGGTGTAACACATCAACCAAAACTGGGAAACAAGAACCATAAACATAACCACCAGCTGCCAAGCAAACCAGGCAGAGTGTGAGCGAGGCTGTAGAACACACAGTGACATATAGATATGACAATAATGACAAAAGCTTTATGATGAAACACTCAGGAACCAGGACTTTAGTAGAGATGCTGATTAACACAGAGGTAACACAGAACAGGTGTGAATGCTCAGTGACAAGGTCATTGTAGGTGCAGGGGCTGATGGGTAATGTAGTCAAGCTCTGATTTGGGCATCAGTGTGACACTGAGGAGCTACTGAATAAAAACTCCCATAAATCCAGCCTGTGACAGTAATTGTTTTTTTGTTTTTTTGTTTTTCAACAAAAGGGCATTTCACAGTTGAAGTAATTTAACCCTGGGTTATTGAATCTTGAATCTTGAATCTTGTAAACACCAGGTAAATGTAATCTTGGGTCATCTTGTTTCATGATTCACACTGCTCATACTTTAACAATGAATCCTGGCTATTCATAATCTGACTTTTCACACTGTACATTCATAAACACTTATAACGTTCTTATTTGTATATTTGCACTGTACTATTCAGTTTCTGATTGGTTGTCTGTTGCTAAGCATGTAGCCTAACTAGATAAACAGAGCAGCATGAAAAGCCCCAAAGACAGACAGCTTAATAAGGCTAGATTTTTGGCTATATATTTGAATTGTATATATGATAATATGTATACTACGGTGGCTGAGAAGTGCAAAACAAAATAAATCTGAAAACAAAATAACAAACCAGAAAACACAACGCCATTTTAGACGAACCGGACAAGGTAGGTATAGTTTGCGAATGGAATTCTTACAGCTGATTACATCTGTCAAGATATACAGTAAGTACAGCAGGCTGCGGCAGTAGAAAGTTGATTTGTGCGTATATGAACACAGCTCTTCTCTTATACCATTCCTTACATCATTTAATCTGGAATAGTTTTATCTTCGAAACCTCCTTCGAAATCTACCTGCACTCTTTAGGTGTGTTTTTAGAGATGGCAAAAAATCACAGCATATAAATGTCCTTCCTCAAAGTTAAATAAATTCCATTTTCTTTTAAATATAAATATATATGGTTGTTGTTTCATTTTCAAAGATTTAAAGCCGGGGGAAAAATGGTTTAAAGTGAATGCTAAACTCCACACATGTACAAGAAATAATGTTAGATGTACAATTTCCTACTTCTTGTATATCTTGAGTGACAGATGTCTCGTCCAATCAGCGATGAGTATTCCATTTCCATTCCTTTTCCGATTTGTCTGATTTGTTGTTGTGTTTTCAGATTTGTTATTGTGTTTTTGCATTTGTTATTCTGTTTCCGGATTTGTTATTGTGTTTTTGTTATTTGTTATTTTCAGTTTTTTGATTTCGTTTTCTGATTTGTTATGTTGTTTTGCACTTCTCGGCCCCCGTGGTATTCACAATATATTAAAACAAACAATTGCAGCCGCAACATGCTACTGTTAAAGACAGTGTTTCACATAAAACCACAAACCTGTCATTATTCTCTTCACATCAACTCCAATTTATCCGCACACCCACCTGAAACACAGACCACTTCACGTCTTCAAGCAAACGAGGATTATATTTCCTGCTTTAATGAGCATCAACTGTTTTGTTTGCAGGTGTGCCGTAATCACAAGGACAAGTTTCATATTCGTTCATCTTCTGTAGCCATTTTATTTTCATTTAGACTTTTAGGCTTGCCAGTCCACCCATTGGCATGTTTACGGGAGGCGAGAGGAAACCGGAGAACCTGGAGGAAACCCACACATATACAGAGATAATGTGAACCTCCATATAGAGAGTAACCCGAGTCTCAGGACTGAACCGGCGATCCTGGAGCTGTGAGATGGCAGCTCTACCCACTGACAAACTTATATTTTGTTGTATAATATTGTTTCTCTGACTGAAAGCTCCATAATTTACACACTAGCTAGATAAAAGACAGGGCCTGCCTTCACTCTGTAGACCGTGGGTGGTATCTAGAGAAATTGTGACTGAAATATGCCCTCAGTCACAGCAAAAGTTGTTTATCAGTTGTCAATGTAGGTATGCATGTTTTTTTTTTAAACCAACTCTCCTGTCAATCCCTAGGCTTTCTCTTTTTAGACTATATCCACTTCATGACGTTAATGCAGCATCGTCTGGTATATATCTCTCCCCGTCTTTCCCTCTCTACTCTTTCCTCTTCTCGTCTACCATGTGACATTTGTTATTTCTCTCTTTAAGACTGCACCGCAATACAGTTCCCTAACTCTTCCTACCCCATTTAAAAAAGTTTCACTGTGTTTTTCATTTATTTTTTTTTTCTCTGCAAACACATTTGTTTGAGAAAAAGAGAAGTCTTTTTTTTTTTCTAAGAGAAAAGAACGAACTGTGTGCAATATATTCATGTTGTTCTAATCACAATTTCAGGTCAATGCCGAGTGATCAGCGGAGGAATGTAGGCATCAAAGCTCGGAGATACAAACAGCTCGAAATGCAGCAGAGCTTATGAATGCTTAAGTCTCTTCCAATAAATGGTGTTGTAAAACTTCAATTGTGAAGGAAATTACACTGTTCTAATATGGTTTACATTTATTTATCTTCCTATCCTGGTCAGACTGTGGGGGATCCTGAGGATTTTGTGGGAACAATGAGAGCGAGGCAAGAATGAACCATGGATGGAACACCGGCCCATCGTAGAGCACCATACACACACACACACACACACACACACATGCACACACACACAGTGGAAAACTGAGTAATATTATTTCAAATATAAATAAATTTTCTTGTAAGAGTGCAATCAATGCAGTGTATTAACATGAATTTCTGTACTATAACAAACACACACACACACACACGCACACACACACAGAGGCAAAATGAAGTCAAAAAGGACAACAATTTCTGGTCAAACTGACTGAAAAACCTCTTTGTGTGTGTCTGTGTGTGTGTGTATGTGTACTAAGTTGCAATAAATAACTTCTTTACATGGACAATACTCTTTTGCTCTTTGTGTGTGTGTGTGGGTGTGTGTGTGCATGCGCTTTAGTACAGTGCATTGATTAAGCTCTTACTAAATGATTATTTACAATGTAGTAATATTATTATTATTATTATTATTATTAATGATTTAATCTTTCACTTTAACTATGACTTACTGTCTTTAAATAGCACTCGATGGTGTGTTATAACACTTGATTCAAATTGATCATTATCATCACAGATAAACAAAGATAATTTTAAAAAATAAAAAATTTTAAATTTAAAAAATAATATTTAAAAAGTTAAGTATAAATAAATAAACTAATAAATACACTTAAAAAATCAATTTTAACCTACTTCAATTCAAATATTCATATTAGAAATGGACTACTATATTTTTGATGATACTGTCCCAGCTAACAGAGATAGATAGATAGATAGATAGATAGATAGATAGATAGATAGATAGATAGATAGATAGATAGATAGATAGATAGATAGATAGATAGATAGATAGATAGACAGACAGACAGACAGACAGATAGATAGATAGATAGATAGATAGATAGATAGATAGATAGATAGATAGATAGATAGATAGACAGACAGACAGACAGTTAGATAGATAGATAGATAGATAGATAGATAGATAGATAGATAGATAGATAGATAGATAGATAGATAGATAGATAGATAGATAGATAGATAGACAGTTAGATAGATAGATAGATAGATAGATAGATAGATAGATAGATAGATAGATAGATAGATAGATAGATAGATAGATAGATAGATAGATAGATAGATAGATAGATAGATAGATAGACAGTTAGATAGATAGATAGATAGATAGATAGATAGATAGATAGATAGATAGATAGATAGATAGATAGATAGATAGATAGACAGACAGTTAGATAGATAGATAGATAGATAGATAGATAGATAGATAGATAGATAGATAGATAGATAGATAGATAGACAGACAGACAGATAGATAGATAGATAGATAGATAGATAGATAGATAGATAGATAGATAGATAGATAGATAGATAGACAGACAGACAGACAGTTAGATAGATAGATAGATAGATAGATAGATAGATAGATAGATAGATAGACAGTTAGATAGATAGTTAAATAGATAGATAGATAGATAGATAGATAGATAGATAGATAGATAGATAGATAGATAGATAGATAGATAGATAGATAGATAGATAGACAGTTAGATAGATAGATAGATAGATAGATAGATAGATAGATAGATAGATAGATAGATAGATAGATAGATAGAGTATATGGTGCTTAGCTATAGCCACCTGATATTAGACAGTTAATCAGACCAATGTTTGCTGCATATGTTTTTTTTTTGTTGTTGTTGCTGTGGTTTTCTTTTTTAATGTATAATTCATCCACTATCCACTAAAAGGGAGACCTAAGGGCATAGCACATAAACTCTCTGCTCTCCGTTCTGAGTGTTGTCTGCTCTAATCTGAATAAACTACACTTACAATTAGACTTTTGCCCTGTTCTCTAATGGACTGTAAAACAATATTAAAACACAAAGAGACATTCGCTCTTAATAACAGAAATCAAGGTCATGTATTTTCTGTTAAATATTCTGTATAAAGAATCAGTTTCTTGCCTACTGATGCCGGCTCTCTTTCTTCTCCCATACCTGTCACTGAATTCTTGATCTGACGTGCATGCAAACAAGAAAGGAAAAAATATGCTGTACAAATGAGTAGTTTATAGCCGCAAAAATAGTCGCACATTTCTTTTCATTAACAGCATTTAGTGCATTAGTTAATCATGAACTTCAGCTTTAATCAATCTAATGTAATGCAAACAAATTAACACAGTAGAGGAACACTGATATTCACTGACTTTTATTTCGTTGTTATTAATATACTCCTGCACTGACTTATATTTATTTCAATCTTGACTAAAACCTAAAGTTCACATAAACTGGAAAAAGTTCAATTAAAACCTACTAAAACAAAGAAATGACATAAAAAAGCCACCTTAGCAAATAGTATGCCACTAAACCACTGGAATCATTAGGACATGATTTCATTAGGACAATATATTAATATGTGCACTGACAGTCATGAGATTATTGCATATCGTAGCCTCTATAATTAATCAGCTCACTATTTCATCTTTCCACTTTAAGTTACATTCAACCAGATCAATAGTTTTGCTTGACTTAGCAAAGTCCCACCTATAATGTTTGCTAGGTTAGCTAATAATTAGCTAGCAATTTATATTATTCGCACTTCTGGTAGATGCTAAATGGCATTTTGTTGCCATCTATCTATCTATCTATCTATCTATCTATCTATCTATCTATCTATCTATCTATCTATCTATCTATCTATCTATCTATCTATCTATCTATGTTAAAATGTCCTAGTTAATGTTAGCTGGTTAGCCTGGTTTAGCTTGCTTTATTGTAAAAATAAAAAAAAAATACCTTAAATCCTGCATCAGTGAATACCAATAAGTATTCATTAGGGCTAAATAGTAGATTACAAAACAGAAATAATACATCTGTATAAAAATGTACCTATTTTCAAGGCCAAGTAGTCATGAATTCATAGAGATGTGCATGGAAATGAAATTCCCATCACTCATAAAGGGGAATATCACACATGTGCAAGGAAAATTTATCAGTTCCTGCTGTGAACAGAAAATATTTAATATGTTAAAGCTTTCCTCTTCTTATAACAGTATTCATGCTACCTTAACTGGCGCATGATGCTTTACGAATCCGATTTTTATTGGTCAAATACACAATTCTACACTGTAGTGAAATGCCTTTTACGACATCTTCGTATAAAAGAAAATCAATATAAAAATGAGTTTCAAAATAAAAGCATCAAAATAGAATTTAAAAGTAAAATAAGCTAAGAAAGAAAAAAAAAACCAATAGAATAATAAGAAATAAAGTGCAATCTCCTCTATAGTAAAGTGGGAACTGTACGATGTAATACAAATAATTAGACAAAATATGGAAAAAATGTGGCATGTGAGTACAACTGATATGTTGATATGAATGAATGTGAATATAGTATTTTATTATATAGATTTTGAATATAGGACATAAAATTGTATTGTTGAATGCTTTATATTTTGCAGTGTTAAGTGAGATTTAATGTCTCTCCTGAAGCAGATTTTTACTGATGTAAATGAATTGCAAACTAAACTCGACAATTCATTTCATTGTAGCCTGTGTGCATCATGTGAAATTAAGATAACTAATCGTGTTTTTTTTTACTTAATCATGTTAACACAACAGGATTCGTCAGTGTTAGTGTGAAGAAAGAGCAACGGGTTTTATTTTTTCCCAATGACTGAGTTTTTGGGAAAGAATGTACCCGTGCCATCGGGGCCTCTTCCTCACTGATAGCAAACGCAGCATCTGCAGCTTCCTGTCACCTGCAGGAACTTCCCATCTTTCTCTCATCCGTTCCGGTGGAAGGAAGAGTTTTACCTCGCCCTCAGATTTGGACCGGAGTTATTTTTATCCTGCTACCAGTAACACATTGCCAGCATTGTCTTTACCTTTAGCAGGCTAAAAATTTATTTCCAGAATACATATTTTTTTCATTTTTATTGTCTGTCCTTGTTTAATTTAACACATGGTGGTTTCCATCACGTTTTTATGTCACCTATTATTGGCTGAGATGCAGTGCCTGAGTGATCGATCTCTGTTATAGCTTAGCAAGTCAGTCCCATAACACCCTCTCTGTAAATGGCAAGAGATTTCCCTAGTGGCAGTCTGTGTGCCTCCATCCAGCTAGTTAAACAGCCCTGGTTTTAGTAACTGAAACAGGTTGTCATGGTCTGCTTCAATTTAATCACGTCTGAGAGAACTTCTTTGTTCTTTGATCCCCACAATTAGCTTCAGGACTTTACGTTCCTGTGCTGAGGAGGTGGAAAGAATGTTTTGATACCGCCCCCTTTTCTGTTTGTCTCTTCCTTTTCACCCACATGCCTTCGCTCTTTCTCTTCACGTCCTGAACCACGTTGCTGTTGGTTCGGAAAGTAATTGGAGAGAAAAGAAACATAACCTTATTATCCAGTCATGCAGACTGCGAGAAACACATGGTAAGTACCAGTGACTAAGCATGAAATTGAAGTGATCTAGTATCAATCGTGGGACATATCTGAAGGGAGAGAGATCGCCATCATTGATGTTATATAACCCAGGGCCAGGCCTGGCCTAAAAAATAATGGGCCAATTCATTTTCTGGACATGGTGTACAGCAGGATGGGGATCATGATAGCAGCATGAAGCATGTGCTATATATCTGATGGCACAGAGGAAGAAAAAGAAGGGGGGGGGGTCTTTAAGGAAATGTCTCCTGCACAGCTGTAGCAGGCCGGCACTGGTCCAAGCAAAATATTCCGAGCTGCCACAGTGAATTACGCCTACAAAGCAGAGGATTGTCTTTATCATTAGTTACTTTGTCAAGTCATAATTGATTTAAGGAAGGAGGGGAATAATTTTTAATAAATAATTCAACAAATCAAAAATACAAGCCTATGTAGTAATACACTGATTTCTCTCATTTAGCAGAAGAGATGAGGTGTACGAGTGCAAGACAACAAGATATAAAAACCTAATTGTCTGGTTGGTTTTCTGAGCTTTGACTTGAGTACTTTCTCTGACATCTGTTCTGGTGTATGGTGCATTTTTGGTGGAGATGTCTACACACACTTTCCAGACACTGCTCTGGCAGGCAGGCTAGGCCTTCGAAAGGAAGCACCGCGTCTGTTGAAGACAAACCCAGGCTCACTTATCTCTGCTGTGGCTCTTCCCCTCCCTTCCGAACACTGGGGATGGATTTTCTGTTTTAAGAGCTGTGGTCACGGTAAGGCGATACTGCTAGGCACGCAGAGCCTAGCCACTGCTGCCGTGTCTGAGAGAACCAGTGGCCCTGCTCACCCTGCTCTGCATCTGAAGTGTGCTGCTGGAAAACTTAACAGGGCCAATTAAACAGTGAGGCGACAGAGAAACCTCAACAAATAGGGCACATTCAGAGGCCGAACATCTGTGTAAAAACGCCTAGGAGGAGAAGGAGGCCTGGATGTCCTCTCACGACAGTGACAATATTTGTTCTCCCAAATGCCAGCCGTTCCTCATGTGTCTTCTACGCAGCTGAGACTGGTTCCCAGCTATTGTGAGGTGTCAAGCTTACTGGCCTGTTTGAACCTGTGTTGTTAAGAGCTGGCAGGCCACAGGCTTCATGAGAAGGCAGGGAAACCCTGAGTCGACTGATGTCTCTGTGGTCAGCCTGTCTGCCCAAGAAGTCCACTTTTTTTAGATTTAGGACGGGACTGACTTAATCTTGGCACGTAGCAGGAACCCACAACTTTCCAGCCCCAGGCGACAGAGCTGACCGCTACATCATTTGGTCAGTCGCAGCAACAAGGACGGCAGCCATTTCCTAACTGATTGGCCTTTTCAATGCACTGTCCCTGCTGTAATAATTACAGTCCTACAGATCGCTCATGGCAAGAAGATGATAAAGTTCTAACGCTGACAGAGTTAAATCTTGTTGGTGGTGTTGTTGGTGGTGTTGTTGGTGTCGTCGTTGTTGTTGTTGTTGTCGCACTGTGGCACACAATGAACCCGGTCAACTTGTCACGCGATGAGGAGAAGCCACTTCCAGACAGAGGGGACAACACAGCCAAACACTTGACCACAGTACACACCACAATACAGACACAGCAAAGAACACAGCAGAAAATAGGTTAGGTTTTGTGAGATTTGATATTATACTGCTGAATAGAGTGTGAAAGATATCTTGTCAGGGTTGACCTTCTGCTCCAGCAACCAGATTTGTGTTTTATCCATAAATCCCTTCTTATTCTCATCCTTTCTCACAGTGCTTTCAGCAAGTTCACAAGCAATATCTTTCTGTGCCCAAAAGCTTACAGGAACGCATAGCAAACACAGTAGAATATAAATATAAAATTCACAAGTTAAAGCTCTGACATGTCGTGCTCGGCAACACAAAACACATTTTGCAAATGTACCCATGAAGATTTCATCAATCTTCCAGAAATGTCAGTGGATTTCAGGCCTGAGCACTGGTGTATAGTAACACACAGGAGCCAGAGGATTTTTCCAGAATATGTCAGGTCCAGACAAGATCATGAAAGGAAAATTCAAGCATAGTCTCAATCTTGTAAAATCATAACAGCTCATACACATCTTGAGTGAAATAGTGTAAAGGTTGAGGTTAGGGCTGGGAAGAACATTTCTACCTTTGCTTATTTCACTCTAAACCACTTTGTTTTTGCTTGTCTGAATTAATCTTTTCCGAATTTTTTTATAGCTCAGGGATCACGTTTACGGAACATCTCCTTATTTGTCCCAAGTCACCAAATTTCTTATTCACAAAGCTGTTCAGAGAAACTCGAAGGCATCGGATTAATTCCTCAGCTAGGAGTAATGGGTGGGGTTGACCACATTGCTATAAATGATTGAATGAATGAATGTTGGCAGTGTATCTTGCCATCTGTGTGGTGAATTCTGGAATGAAATCATAATTCTCACTGCCATGTTAAAATAAAGAAATAGAAATAAAGTGAAAATGAAAGTGCCACTGATTTCATACAAAAACGAATATTCTGACGTTCTGTCTAACTAAAGTAACCTAATGGTTTATTAACCTACGTGTGTCTCAGATGGTTTCCTAGTTCAGTAGTCAGAGCACTTATCAATCAGGGAGTTTTTTTAAGCCATTTAAGGGATGTCTGTATCACAAAATTGAAAAACATTTGCTTCCACAAAAACCAGGGAGCATTGATGCTCAGTTAATGAAAAATGACCTCATCATTTCTGAAGCCTCAAAGCTCAAAAAAATGGTGGATGAACTCTCAGCCAAGTTCACCTACAAATGTGAGTAGTTTGTTATTGTAGTTGTAGCTCTAGACTGATTCGTTACGTTAGCGGTGTTTAACTTTATTTGACATTCTATGTACAGTTTGTTTCAGTGTAATGGGTGTTTAATGATTAAAAAAATAAATAAAAAACACTAGCTAGCCTACGGATCCTGCTTGAAGTACGATGGCAGAAATGCATGTGATTAAGCTAACAAATTCATATGACATATATAAACCTAAATATTTTATATGTTTGGGTTTTTACAGTGACTGAAGAGGAGATTAATCTGTCACTAAAATTGATTCATCAGGGTCCCAGTGTTGTAGTGAGTCTGAGTTCTAGCTAGTGGCCGAGCTCATGTACACAATATACTGATTTATGACTTAGGGGTTTAGGGAGCTGTCTGAGATGCACCCTATGTGATTTAATCCTATTCTATTTATATTTACTCCAGTTTCTACTTTCCCCTACCACAAAACTAATAATCACATGAAGCCAGTCAGCTGCAGCTTTACAAACTGTTGCTCATGCTGCATCATAGGGCAGTGTAACACACTCAAAGGAAAGTGCTAACTACCCTCTTTTGCATACATCAGCTCACAGCTGCCTATGATTAGACAGGGTCACTCTGAGTGATGGGGGAGAGAGAGAGAGAGTAAACCATCCATCCCACAGAGAGTATGGCCAATTTAGCTCCTGCCTCTGGAAGGCTCATCATGGCTGTGGTATGCTTAGGAAACAACCATCAAACTCAAAATCTTCCAACGATAGGGTAAAGGATTTTTTAATCTTAACTTTAATCACACACTGTGGAATGTTTAAGAACTGTCAAAAAATATTCAACATATATGTTACAGTAATTGCTGGCAGTATTCATTTAGAATTATTTTTGACTTCAGGAGTCTTAGTGACTTTTTAATCCTCAGCATAAGAAGCTGCTTTAAACATTCTTTGAATGTGCGAATGCTTGTCTGTGTGTGTGTGTGTCTGTGCCCTCTGATGGGTTGGCACCCTATCCAGAGTGTCCCCTGGGATAGACACCATGTTCCCTGTGCCCCTTGTAGTATAAGCTGGATAGAAAATGGAAGGATGGAAGTACAAGACAAGTTTATTAAGGACAAGACATTTCACTAAAAGATAAATAATGGCTGTGTTAGCCCTTCTTGAGGACCTGGCAAATTGCGCACTGAGAGGGAACACATTTTTGTAGGATTACACTGGTGTTCTAGCTCATGATGATGAATGGCTCACGAGTCAAAAATGTCTCCTAGACCCTGTTTAGTGAGTCTGTGAAACCAGCTAGTGGTGTGTCTGGAAAATAGAATGTGCTGTCATAGTGTTATACCTGTACTTTTACAAGTGCTCTCTACCATGGGGTACCTGGCTGTTAAAAGAATAGAAAATTTAATCCAAAATTTGTATATGTTCAACCATACACCCATTAAATTAATTATCTGAATACAGAATTTTTCTTAAGAATGTATTTAGAATTAAACTCAAAGACATTTTAGGAATAAAACTTTCACATATTTGTGGTGGTAGCTCAAGTGGTTAAGCACTGCCAAGCTGCCACCATTGGGCCTTTGAGCAAGGCCAGCAACCCCATCCTGCTTCAGGGGTACTGTATCATGGCTGAGCCAACCTCCAAGGATGGGATATACAAGGAAAGAATTTCACTGTGCAGTAATGTATATGACAACTTAAGATATTAAATGTTGGGACCATTTTGATGAGTTCAGGTGCAGGCAATAGAGTGGGTGGTGCTGCAGGGTGAAGATGAAGCAGGAGCTGTGGAAAGCAGAAGCCAGACACGAAGGTTCAGTGCATCCGTGCAAGTGTAGCAATATGCTCTTTCTGTTTTACGCATTAAATCCAGCTTACACCAATCATACAGCCATCAACAGGTTTATAGCAAAAAAACACAGAAGTGTTCTTACAGTTCCTCAGCTCAAACTAGTGGTGAAGAGAACAGCTCTGAGAAAAAATGTACACTCTTTGAATACATCTAAAATCTAGAACCCAGTCAGTTTCCTTGGTTGGACCTCTGGAGATCCAGTGTAGATCTATATAACAATGTTTCTGTATCAGAATGCGTGCGAAAACGCTAAGAAGCTAATAACCCCTAAAAAATACAAATCTAAAATACTCCCTCTGTCTGTGTCTAAAGCTTAATGCTGCAGTCTGGTTTGATACAGAGAAGATGCAGTGTGAAGAATAGCTCTATTCTCCATTCATGTACACAAAGGATGAGTATTTAGAGTTGATCCCAGACTTGTGATGGACTATGCATACCAGAGAAGTAGGAGCCTCCCCCATGGCTGTTTATATAGAGCAATACGTTGCAGAAATAGCTGATGACAGTGTTGTGCCGGAATGCATTTGTTGATTGCAGAATAATCCAGAGCAGATGAAGCGGCAATTTTTAGACCTCTTGAGCATTGATGAAAAGTACAGCTATCTGTCCCAGGTCCCTTCTCTATTCCAAGACAAATCCTCTTCAGTTAGCTCAAGACTACACAAAACAATTATAGGGCATTGATTTCTAATAGCTAAATATCAGCGCTGGTTTTAAGCATACTATCTGTATATACCAGACTGAATAATCCATAAACAAATGAGCTTCAAATAAGGTGCAACCTGATCAATAATGCACTTCTACTACACTTTTTACTTAAATACAAAGCTCAAAAAAATATAGTGCCAAAGGCTAAAACACGACAGTTGTAATGATTACCACTCCCATCAGGCCCATATTCTCCTTTAGCAATTCAAGAACCCAGTGAACTACGCCTCTGGCTGAACACTCTGTAAAACACATCTGTAGACATGAATAAATGAATAATAAATCAGTGCCAAAGAAGGTATTGATTTACTGAAAAGAACATGACATCCAACATTGCTGAGCCAGCAAATGACAAATGAATCAACACTGGAGTCTCCTACTCAATTCTGACTAAGCACCCTGAATCATTCTGAGGTATCTACTTTTGGCATATGAAATTGTTTTAGGAAATTATACTATATGACTGCTCTGCATATCTAAACTACTTAAGTAATAAGCATGAAGATATATTTGCCCTTAAGTTATTTGAAACATACAAACCCTAAGACTATGATTATATAGATATTTACACACACACACACACACACACACACACACACACATATATATATATATATATATAGTGTATATAGATAGATAGATAGATAGATAGATAGATAGATAGATAGATAGATAGATAGATAGATAGAATTTGTTTATTCACATACAAAGCTTAGGAAGTTGTGGTCAGAGCACAGGACCGCTACAGAGCCATCAGGGCAGCTTGTTTTGTTCTATCTATCTATCTATCTATCTATCTATCTATCTATCTATCTATCTATCTATCTATCTATCATATACACACATATATATATATATATATATATACACACACACACACAGACACACACACACACACACATATATATATATATGTTGATATATATCAAGTTCAAGTGATCTAGCTGTATGATCAAAAATATGTGCTTTTATATATGCTTTTAAACAAAGTAAATGCAGCTACAAGATGATAATAGGTTGCCAATGTCCATGTGGGAGTTTGTTTCTGGTTTGAAAAAGAAAAAAAACCCTAATCTTAGCTTTCAAAGTCTGCCTGGTACATTCTAATGCCATCTATATTTTGACATGACAAATGCATTGGAATCGGCACTTCTGGCATTGTGCGCTCTTAGAAGCAGCCATACAATCTTTTCATCTTCTTCCCATTCGTCCCTTCGTGCCTGAAGATCAAAACACAACAGTTGCTTTTTCTTCTTCTGGAGCCAAAATGTTTTTCATCCATAAAACTTTCCAACCACTAACACCATGATTGGATTTTATCTGTGGGTACACTGCCTTTCTTAAGAGGCCATTCTCAGATTCTCTAAAAAAACAACATGCTATCAGAGCTCACAAAGAAAGTATTGGGTGGTGGCCTTTCTTAAGAGAAAGAATGTCTTTGCATTTGTTGCTATTTTCCATCGGGATGCAGAATTTAATTTGCCTTGCATTTATTTATGTAATGCATTAATAAATTCTTTTAGGAAATATTCGAAAGCAAGTGTAATCTTTTAGTACTGGATAGTTTTTGTATTTAGGACTAACCACATTTTCCTATCTACTGTAAATTTCAGGGAGAAAGAAAAAGAACAGAATGTGATCTGATGCTGAGACCTACTTTCAAATCTAATAAAAGTACTCAGAAATGATTCACATATCATGCCACACTTCCTGCAATCCATTTTAAATGGTAAATGCAGTTATATTTATAAATAAACAGATTTTCACACTCTTGTGTAAATGACTCATCGTTTCATATTTATGGATCTTCCAGAAAAGACATTACAGAAATTATTATAAAGGGATTAAGAGACCATTTGTAACTCGCAGAAGCATGTGGCTTGATTCTGTGCAAGAGGAAATTCCACAAATGTTCAGAAACTGAAATTATTTTTTATGCCCAGGCGCTTTGACCCAGCAAACAGTCACGACAACAACGACAAAAGAGTTTTCACATAATATGAACGATGAGCAAGAAATGAGGGATGAAGAGAAAAGGTGGGGGTGAGGGGTGGTGGGTAGATGGGTAGGGGTGTGTGCGGGGGTACGACTCAGATTACAGGTCGAGAGCAATACTGATGTTGTGCTCAGATCTGAAAAGAGCTAGGGGCCAAACTTCATCTTTAACTTATTATATATCCATGAAGAAAACCACATCTCTCAAAGTCAATGTTGTGCCCTGACATTCGCTTCTGTCTTTATTTACAATCTAGCTATGAAAAACGTCTTTTACAGCCAATCCTATGTTCATGTACCAAATTCAGCGAATTGAGATCTCTTTGTAGAGCATACACACTAATCAGCCCTCAGACCTTAATACTTCATCGTTAATTAAACAAAAAAGCCACATGCTCATTAAACAGGTTAAAGCGAGTCTATATTCCAAGCATAAAATATTTCTCCGCTATTTTTTTCGATGCTTTTCTGATGGTAAACTGCGTATGCGAGATATTTGATTTCAGCGTTCACAAAAGAATCATGTCCATGAAGCCATTTAGTGAATAATGCTTGACTAATGCATGTCCATTTGAACAGGACTGCAGCGGATCAGTGCATCATTATAATGACGTTGTGTTCACAGGAAACCATGCTGAGAATATAAACCCCAAGAGCCACTTGTACATTTTTCAATCACTGACATTTGGGAGAACAAAAAAGAAATAAGCAGGACACAGTCATTTTGCAATATTTGGAAAATTCTTTTTCCGTTTTAAGGTTTGATGCAATAATAAATAATTAGGCTGATTTAATCCTGACCTATGAAAGAAGGCTTTGTGGGATACAGTCCACAGCTGCAGCATTATTCCTGAACATCTATTACGGTCACTAATGAAGTAAAGATCGGTGATATATGGTAAGGGAGCGCATACTATACACAGAGAAATGAAAGGCTGAGTCCTGGACGGCACTGAGAGGACGTCTATCCTTCCCTTTTCTGTGATTATTACACCATCTCCAGCTCAAAGAAGGCCTCAGCAGAATAATATTAACATTTAAAATGTGTGAAGTCATTAGGAAAGGCAGAGTTTTCCCTGCTAATGGCAGCGGGAGTAGCAGGGAGTGGACTTAGGGCAGAGCACAACGGTTCAGCCGCTTTCCCTCTCACGCTCCCTGTGCCAACAACAACAGCCACGCTCACCAAGACGTGACGCACCGAAAAGGGGCCCCTGTTCTTTTCCCTAACGCTTATTTGGAGCAAAGACTTGGGCCATGTCAGAATTTTTAGACTGACATTATGCAAATGGTGATGGTGAGGTCATGCCATGTCAAGAAGAACTGCCATCTCGACCACAGAATGAGCTCGTAGGCTATGGTCCCCATAGCCTCTGTTTCCATAGATACGCTTGTCCACAAAACTCTTGGTTATCCCATTTTGAGTTATGACTTAGCATGTATTACAGAAACACAACGAGTGTTTGATGCCTTAGAAACCATTTCGATTGGGGCGAATATGTTCATAATCATTTAGCTTTTGGTTAAGAGGCAGCCATGAGTCCGTGTAGATCCACAGGATTACGGTATGTTGAGTTATGTTATTTAGAATGTGTAAATGTGTGTGGGTGTGTGTGTGTGTGAGAGAGAGAGAGAGAGAGAGAGAGAGAGAGAGAGAGAGAAATAAGGCTGCTTTGGGACCTTCCCATCTGGCTGAGTTACACGAAAACACTCCACTCTACATTATTCATCTGGTCCATTACCATTACCACACTGTAGTGGCACAGAGTGTCAGAGTGTCACACACATCCCTCTGACTGATACATCTGGGCTATTATGCAGTAGATCATATCCGAATACATTTTGTCCTCTGTCATTTTGAGTTTATTATGCATTTCCCCCCTTTCCCAGTTCAAGTCTTGTCAGTGATCTTAATTTAATGGTTATTCCGAATTCATCTTTTTCCTACCAATCAGTATCGAGAGTGAAGTACCGAATGTATTCGCAGATTACATTTATAGTTATGTCAATATGATTATACACACCAGCTGTTTAATTATCATTGCTCAGGCTGGTACAGGCTCCAAAGATCTGTTCTCCTCCTTTGCAGACTCAGTTCTCAGAACAACACAAAAGTATAAACACCTATATAAACTTTTCTTAGATCTGAACTCATTCAGTATTCTGAGCATCTCTTTTTGCAATATCATTTTTTTTCCTTCCCCCTACATTTCTGTCTGCCTCTCTGCCTCTTTCCCAGTCTGCATATAACACTGTTCTGTGAGCACACATTAAACTGTAATAGAGGCACAGTCATGAAGTATTGATGGAAGTGTGGTGTGGTCACAGGAAGAAGTGGCTGAAGCCTGCGTGCTACTCATTACTCATACAGTGGTGTTATTTCTGTGCGATGAATGTGACTGATTGCTGCTGTGGCTCACACTCTGATCTGCGGTGAGAGGGATGTGGCAGAGAGACAGGACTTTGATGATGAGGTGACTCATGCCTTCCTGCTTTTGTTGGTAATTCATGGAGTGTGTCATACAGAAAACAAGGAAACAAACACAGAGATAAACTGACAGAAACAGAAACTGTGTTGCTTTGTTTTGGGATTTCTTTTACTTCGTTGTCTCCTACTTATATATTATACAAAATTCGCACCTATTAATCATAAGCACATGACCTTTTGTCATTTTTAAACTGAGAGACAAAGGGCTATTTCCTCCTTGAGTCCATATTTTCTATCAGGTAGGCAGGTGTTCGTGAACAAACAAACAAACAAATAAATAAATAAATATCAGAAAACTTTACTTAAATCCTCCTTGCAACCTCAAAGGTGTGAATTACATGCAGGTAATTTTTTTTAGCTTCCCATAAATTATTTTAAGCACATATGTAGCACAATTTTGATACTTTCCAAAGTAATTTCTACCTATTATTGTTTTCTATTGCTTGTTCTACCTCTAATTATATGTGCTCTTAGGTCAAATTTGAGGGCAGGGGTCACAGTGGTTTTGTGGTTAGCCCGTTTGCCTCGAACCTCCAGTGTTAACAGTTCAGCACCTGCCTGCACAACTTAGCTGGTGTTCGGTATGGTCTGTTAGTATGCCGAATATGGTTCATATGCTGATGCAAATTTCAATTCTTAAGGCGAAAATTCATAAGGGAGGGCATTCGTAAGTTCCACTGTAGTAACTATGCCGTACCTCAGAATCTGGTATTAATTGTGCTAGCCTGCGAGTGATTGTTGCACACTGGGATAATGTTTTATCAACACATTTCTCTAAACAAGTCTCATGTCCAGATTGATCCTCCTTCCTCATCCTCAAAAAAAAATGTTATTGTTAACCACAATCTACCATATAAAATTCTACCACAGATATTAAATTTCCCAGTCCTAAGATGTGGCCTTGTCATCTGGCTGAACATCTTTACTGTGAGCCACACACAGTGCATCCATTCCTGCAGTGCCCCGTGTCACACAGCTCTGTGCCCCTTGGCAGCTGTGGGAATAACAGCACAGTGAAATGTCTTTAATATGGTGCCCTGTGCAAGAAAATAGCTGCTGCCTCTATATCTGGAGTCCTGTGTGAGGGCAGTGGGGTTGCTTTTAACACAAAGTCATCTTCAGCAGTCAGGAAACTTCTCAATTGTGCCAGATCTCAGTCCCTCTGAGTTACTCAAGCTTCCACCATGACTGCGGTACAGATGGCTGAGTTCTTGTCCGTTGGTTAAGTACACTTATTTCAGGAACATGCTATGATATATAGCATTTTTAACACCCTAGGTAATCTGAATTTATATTCTACAAGATATAAAAAAGAAACTCAAGCACCTCAGTGAGTGGCCAAGGCCATGATCAGAAGGCCATGAGGTTAAATCCTAGCACCACCAAACTACCACAGAGGTACCTGCTTAACTGCTCAGGTCTATTCTCTCTTAATAATGAAGTATATAAATATGACGTAAAGGTGCATGAATCCAATTCACTTTTCTTACTTTTTTTTTTTATTTATTTTCTTTATATTTTCTATAATAACCATTATTTTAACATAAAATACAACCTATTGTTTATTCAGCGGAATAATGGTTTTACCTGCTGTTTTATCCTGAATCCATCCATAACATTTCTATGTGTCTATACACAGATTGTATCACAATCTGCACACTACCATACTAACTAGTATATTCAAAAAAAGTAAAGGCACCCTTGTTGGCATGTTAATTCAATGTGCTATTTAATTGTTAGTTTTAATTATTCAGGACATACATTTTTTCATCAATAAGTACAAAGATTTCTTAAATTAGTCTGTGATACAGCTAGAGGCAGTGCATCTCTTACAAGCTTACAAGGATTAGAAAAGAAAAAAAAACGCACACACACACACACACACACACACACTTTATGTACCAGTCAGACATGAGCCGAAAACTGTATGTACCAGTCACTTGTGGTAAAAGTACAAGCAATTATAATACAGTACAGTGACAGGTGTAATAACTGAATAGTTGAGTTGTTAGCACAGTCCAAATTTAAGACAGTCTCCAATTTGCCTGGTTTATTAATGACAGCTTGGAGAACAGCAGGGTTTTATTGTGTGCATTCTTGTCTGCTTAAAGCCTCAACAGACACCATACCACACAGTCTGTAATTTAGAAATAATTAAAATAATAGATTTTGCTAAATTCCAGTCTAAAGGGAGTTATGAAATGGAGAAAGACCATGCCCGATTTAACTTCCTGTAAATTTCATCTCTGTAAATTATCTCTCTTGTTCTCTGCTAGTGAGGAAGTCACATCCCTACTCTTCATCAACTCCTGCCCAGAGCATTAAGTGGGGGGGGGCTTGTTCTTAAAATTCTTCTCAAAAACCTTCTTTATATTTCCACAATCACTCTTCATGTCATTGACTTGAGGTTGTAGAGTGCACTTGCAATTCTTATACTGATATCAGGTTGCGTGTTATGTCCTGCTTGAATATTGCTTGCTATAGTTATGCAGGTTATGATGTTTTAAGGACATCTATTTGTGTACCTGTGTCTGTAAAGGTGGCTGAGCAAACCAACTCTTTCACCTTTCCTGTAAAATAGTTCAACAGTAGAAAACTGTATAGTCATTACAGTTATAGTAACTGTATAGTCATTGAAATATAATGTATAGTCAACTGTTAGGCACAGCATGGTGACGCAGTGTCCCTGTTTAATTCTGAGATCAGGTTATGCTCTGTCTGAAAGAGCATAGTTCTCTTTGTATCTGCATGGGTTCTTCATTTGGTTTCCCCAGTTTCTTTCCAACACCAAAAAAAAAATCAGGTCTGTAAATTGGCTAGGCTAAATTGCCCAAAATATATGTCCCAAGTATATGTGGTTCAGCTGACACTGCAACCCTAACCCTAACTGAAAATAAACGATTAAGCATCTAACAATATAATAACCATTCCTTAAAATAAAAACAAGCAATTTATGAGATGTTTGTTTTGGCTTGAAGTTTCTTTTCCATTTATTTAATTGCAAATCTTAATCACAAGATTAACAGATCAAAGATTCACTGAATATAAACCCTGCTGTTTTAGCGCCTGCTAATACCCTCGATTCAGTATGTTCCTGCTAATTGTCTTGAAAGCTGATGACTACATTACTCAATAAACGTTACATTTTCTCAATTACCCTAAAATGCATTACAACAATTTCACACAGGGTAATGTAAGTCATTTAGTCAGTTCAGTTATTCTCTACATTAGTAACTCATCAGCTTAAAAGCAGACATGCGGGTGGGGAAAAAAATGACCTGAACTTAAAATACAGTATATCTAAACTGAATTCACCTCTATCTACACACACCTACAGTACAGTGGACACTTTACAAGCTGCGGAAGAAAATCCCACTTAGTAAGACTTCAACTCTCTCAATATCTATAGACTAATGGAGTCAATATTCCATTATGACAGCTAAGTGACAATTTCACATTCATCAGCCACTTATTTGAACAACACAAGGAGCTGCGAAGTTCCCTGGCTCTCGCGTACCCTCTTTGTAAGCCTCATGTCAGCCAATTAAAACAAATTATGTTCATTTGATCACTTGCCTCAATCCTCTGACACAGGGAACAAAGCTCCCCTGCCCTAAATGTGTTCCATTTGCTCATCACTTAATAGCTTTTCCTGCGTGCATGCTAAAAGCTTGATCTTTCGCACATAATGAGCTTCCTAACCTTTTCTCTGTTTTCTGTAGTTGAGGTCACACTACATTAAATTAGTGCAGTTTGAGTATGATGGCGCTCTCTGCTGCTGGGAGAATGACTGCCAAAATGTTTATAGACCTGCATTCGGTATTATAGAGCACACACTGCTTTAGTGTTGCTGACTGAACACAGCATTACTAGTAATCAGACATTTTGCTTTATCATCCATATCTAGTGCAAATATTTCTGTTTGAATTGTGGCTCATACATCATATATATATACACCTTTATTTTCCCATGTGGTCTATGAATCTGA
This sequence comes from Hemibagrus wyckioides, assembly GCF_019097595.1. Lineage (NCBI taxonomy): Eukaryota > Metazoa > Chordata > Actinopteri > Siluriformes > Bagridae > Hemibagrus > Hemibagrus wyckioides. The sequence goes on along the minus strand of NC_080733.1, from coordinate 6,647,107 downwards.
TCCCTAATACAATTAATTAATTATAGTGATCTGCTTGAGAAGAGGTCTTTCAATGTTTTAGTAACAGAGGAAACAATGTCTGGTGGAGAGTTGTCCAGTAAATCTGATATCGCTGCACGCAATGAAACACAGCCTCCATCGTCACAGATAATCACATATGAGCCATCATGCAGTAACCTCCCTCCATGAAGCAAGAGCATCAGAGATGAGAGATCCCTCCTGGAGCTACACATTCCCTTTCATCAAATGAAATATGAATTTGCTGAATGTCTAGGAAACAGAGCTTAGTAGGAGGGGGTTCTTTTCAAAGTTTCCTCTTGCGGTTCCTTTGCTTTTATTTTTCTTCATCCTCCTCCCCACTACTCTCTCTTTCTGATTGCGTGTTTAACGTGCCGTCCACACCGTTTCCATTGTTGAAGTGGAACAGCTTTGATCTCCTTGGATGTCTAAAGCCTTCAAAATATCCTCATGGGTCATCCACAGACCCACAGGGTCCTGCAGACCTGTGGACATGTGGACACGGACACTGAGGCTCAAATCGCAACACCCGCCAGCTGCTGAGACAAATTATCCAAGTTTCGCTTTCTTTTCAATCTTCCTGTGTCGGATTAGAACAAGCTCTCCGGTGTCTCAGCAAGCCAGGAACCGGCTCCTGCCTTGTGTAAGGCTACAGATCCAATCAGAACCATGCAGCTGATTATGCCAGAGTGTGGACACAGAGTGTTTCTAAGCATGGCTTTTCATTAATATTTCAACAGCAGGGATCTGTGTAGGCTCTGAGGTCAGGAGCATATTATAAATGTGTTGTATTTTTAAAGCAGCACATAAGAAACCTTTCAAAAAATTGTTTCGGATTCAAGAATCTATTCAACTAGTATTGGACTTTGTAGATTCCTTATTCAAATTTCTAATTAATATCATAATAAATCCTTTTTAAATTTGCTAGGCTTTATATACTAAATGTACCACAATTACATAGCTACTGTGTGATACTTTATTAGAGAAAAAGGAGCAAAGGTGCCAAAAAAAAAATTAACAAAAACAAAAGGAAGCATGATGGTGTAAAGATGGCAATATTGCATGACACAAACTGAAAAACCAGATAAGATCACCAGCATCCTGCAACATTAGCAAACCAGCAAAGAAGGAGCATCTTAACTTCACACCACACAACACAAATCATAAGTACACAGAATTACACGGGCATATCAGTTGTGGAAAACATCTAACCTGAGATACGTATCATAAAAAGTTTCCGAGCATGTTTGTTTGGTTTTTTTTGCAAAGCCATTTTTAACTAATACAAAAACAACATTCCCAACCTCTCATACAGTGTGACAAGCAGTTGTGTATAAAATCATTAATCCCACCAAAAAAAATACTGCAAATGAACTAAGAAACGCTTGTAGTGCTAAACCTGTCCCTAGAGTATCTCAGTGTGTTAAGCACTTTAGCTTTCAAATAAAGTCCCTCATGACTTCCTCTCCTGAACGTCCCTGAAATATGTTAATTAAAGGAGGGTTTATCTGAAAACACAAAAAAAAATCTTTTACCACACAAAAAAGCATCCGCTTACTTAATGAAGTGGAATAAACCCTTAGGAACGAATCAATACCTCAAACTAAGTTGTAACCATATACAGTGTAGGTGTTAATATGCACTTATTATCTTCCTGAACAGTAAGGAATTCATTAGACCTCACTGTAGATGAATATTTAAGATTTAGATTTATGCAAGAATGAATTGGCTAACAATGATTTAAAAAGTTGTCATATCATCATTTGGTTAATATCTGAACATGTTTAATCTCCATCAGGTTACTGAACTAGGGTGCACAGGACATGGTATAATCACAGATAATACACAGGCGTATCAGACACTTCATAATCACCATGGCTCACTGTCTATTCAGATCATAATCCTCATGCGCTATGTGTGAGATATCAACTCTGTGCAGTTTATAATGGTTTTGCATATGAAAGTACTTTATAAATGTCAAGCAGGGAAAATTGTTTTGTTCACTGATCCCATCCCTTAATGATAAAATGTTGATAAATTTCCACAAATCAGTCAAGTTGCCAAAATATTGTTTGGTCTTCAGTTCACACAGTATCACATAACGGACGGATCGTACGTCGCGTTGTGATGACTTTCCACTGCAAGAGATTAAATTAAACTCATACGCAAACTGTAATCACAGGAAAAATGATGGATGACCTTGGCAAGCGTACAATAAGAATGTTTTCAGCTAGTTTCTCAAAATTATATCAGTTATGTTACTCTCTTTTGTAATGCCATAAGAATATTCTTGCTCTGTCATCGGAGAGGGAGGGAAAAAATCCCTCCTAGTCAACAATAACATGGACAAATGTTAGTTTTTGTACATTTTTTAGTCTGTTTCCCATTCCACAATAAAACTTAAAAAATAGACTGCTGGACGTGCGCTCTTGCAGTCTGACCATGACCTTTACATAACTTCTGCCATTTTCATCTGTTTTGATGCTGAAGTTGATGTGAATAACAACAAAATAAAAAAGATGGATTTCCAGTGACTGATAATGCTGTTTTAGTATTGGTGACTCATAAGATGTTTAAAACATAAATGCTTGAAAAATACATGTGCAGGCAACCACACTCACAGACCGAATCATCTGGGAGAAATATATTAAAAAGTCTAGAGAAAAAAATAGAAGCCGCTGCCTTTCAACAACCATCTCAGAGACATTTTTGTCATTTTCACATGGTAATTATCTATGTAAGAGGTATCCTATGGGCTAGGCTGTTAGCATACTATTAACGGGTTGCTACTACAAAGGCATCATGGCTTGTGTTTGGAAAAAGTATGAATCCTGTAAGAGCTCCTCAGAAGTTTTTTTTTTTTTTCTCTCTCAGCGGAGGAAAAAATATGGAGCCAGCCATCCGGTGACATAGACATAAATCAGAGAAATGAATAACTACATATACGCGGCTCTTTAATCAAAACGGTGAAGTGAATCTGGCCCATCAGAATCCTGGAACATTTACGGACACGTAACCTGTCACCATGCCGACAGCAACAATCCTCTTGCTTGTAATAGCATTTGGAAGAGGAGTGTGGAGAGGAGCTGAGATCCTTACAGTTGACTGAGGAAGGTGACACAGGACACTATTAGGATGTATACTTATGCAGTGTCCCAGAGTGCTTGAAAATGTACGAAGCATTATAGATTTTCAGCATTTTAATTTCTGGAATAAATTATTCTTTTATCTCCAAATAAGCACAGTTGAGGGGGACTGGGTGGAACAAAAAGATCTCAGAATAAGTTTGGGACTAACAGTAAATGTTCATTTTTTTATGACATTATTTCTTCTTTAAAATGAACAATTACACACACACACACACACACACACAGAGAAATCAAGAAATCTTTAAATCCTTCAGTATATTTAAACAGCCATATTTATTACATACGTTGTAAAGTAAATGAATGAATTCACAGTCAATGGAAAATTGTGATTGTGATCATAATATTTGAGCTAACAAATATATTACTGTCTGCTGAATCACATTTTTTTCTGTATTTTACACATTACCCAATACAGAAGTGCAGACAACAAGGCAGAAACCAAATTTCACAAATGCTTATGTCTTCCCTACTTTGGCCGCATCCTACCCTGTCCAAGAAAGAGAGAAAACGTGTTTGTCGACAGAGACAATCAGCCTGCATTCAAGTCTGTTCATTCAACCCTGCAGCTCCCTATGCTTTGCAATTTAACTTATTTTTTACTCCTGTTCCCTCTACTTCATCTTTCCATACATTTGTATTATAGAAGCATGAAGTATCATCAGTGGTGGCTCATCCATACACTAGAACCATACCATATGCCATATGAATACAGTGTGTATGTAGATAGATAGATAGATAGATAGATAGATAGATAGATAGATAGATAGATAGATAGATAGATAGATAGATAGATAGATAGATAGATAGATAGATAGATAGATAGATAGATAGATAGATTTGTTCACCTTTCTTCTGTGGATATTACATTTCCATAAATCATTGCACCCGCTTTCTCAGTTAGCTAGAAGATAGCTATGAATATGGATAGCTCATTAGCGGTCAAATATGGGAATTGCAGCAAGCAATAATAGGCCCACTGGGGTGGGAATCACACTGCCCCATGCTCAGAGAAGAGAGTAAATGTGATTTTGTACAGATTTGCTTTTGGTTTTAGTGTTTTGTTTTTGTTTTAATCTATAATGAATCATTGAGGATGCAAACTATAACTTTATTAGGTGTATAAGATAATCCTAAATCTTTAGCTACTTTATAAAATAAACTGAATAAATTGTAGTACTTGTTATGGGTATATTTTGTAATAACATTAATGAGAAATATCTCTCACCTCTCAGTGTTTCGATAAAGATTTGTTGTATACATATACTTTTTATATGGGAATTAAATATCAAATCTCTGCTTTGGGGGCCTTTTTAAGACTGCTTAAAAGAGACAGGGAAATCCTCCGTCTATTGATTTGCGAATGTCAAAAATAAACCAGTGTGTCATAGAATTGTAAAAGACCAGACCAAGGGGATTGACTTAATAACCATTTGATAAGGATTCCCACTAGGAAAAGGGAACATCTTTGTGATAAAAATGGGTGTTAAAATGTAATGAATTCAGAAGCTGCTCTCTGAAGCTGTTACTGATTTGTAATGCACACTTAAAAGCATGATGCTAAGCAATTCTTTGACTCGAGACTAAGTTACAGAATTTAAATTATGGCCATGCATCGCTCACTGTCAGATCGTTTTTTTTTTATTTTTTCATGGGTCGTGGTCTGCATACAATTTTTTAAAAAGAAAGCCTAAAGGCATTGTGTCCCTGGGCACCAATTTTTGTTCCTTTGCAAACATAATGTGCTGGTATCATGCCAGTGTATTGCTCTTCATTTGAGAGTACACCAGTTTGATCCTGTTTGGCCTGCCAAGACCCCCTCTTAGCACAAATGCAATGCCAAAATGGTATTTTCCTGACTTCAAATTCAGAAAATTCAGTAAATATATTGGCATCACAGAGATGAAGAACTATGAGAAATATGGGAAGGTTCACGCACAACAGCAGCATACAAGTTGACAAACAAATCATATCAACTAGCCCTTGAATAAAATGAATGATCACTGGTCACATGAAAGAATGGACTCATGTCATGAATAATGAAATAAATATAATGCAGATTTTTTTTATTTAAAACTGCAGTAGCAAAATAAAATCAATACAGAAAGAAGTGTGTCACACATCCAGTGAGGATATTACTGAGCTTTAACTCACACTGGACACAGAATAAGTGGGCAATCAAAGTTGGGCCAGCTGTTACAGCAAAGTTAACTTAAAAACCTGACATGAGACACTGAGACAGTGGACAAACAGCATTTTTCTATTTATTCTGGTTCCCCATATTGATGAGTATTGTGCTTATGCAAGCACACTGATCATCAGCTACAGGCTGCTACAGTTCTAACACTGTAAAAGATCATTTTAGACTAAAGTTCAGAAAGAATAGTAAAAGGGAGCATGTGACTTTAATTAATCTCTATGGGGCTTCCACTTCACAAGTGAAAAACTTTAATATGAAGCATAAAAATGCCATTTGCACATGAGGGAGCAATGCAGGAGGCCTTTCTCCTGAATAAGTGAGAGTACTCATTGATTCATTTTCCCAAGATTAAAATAAAACTTACTAGTTTTTGCATAACATAACTTAGAAAACAAATGAAATGTAAAGATGCTTATTTTAAAAGTACAAATGTAAATTGTATTAATACGTGGGTATTAAGATCTTGGTGTAAGGAAAAGATTAACTGTAAACTTTTATGGAAATATACTTCATTAAAAATACAGTCAGACTAGCGTTTTCGGATTTTGACTGGCAGTGTCAATGAAGAGAAGAAAAAGCTTGAAAAGGATGATGGGAGTCAGAAAGGGATGAAAAGTCAAGATGCATCTCCTCTTTTAAGCACAGCTCGTCTTTTATATCTGATCCATAGCTGGTTGATCATTAAAATTTGATTTGACATCCTCACATGGCTAGAATGCATAAACCTATGATTCCCAGAAAAAAAAAAACAATCCTGGACCAAAAGAATACCTGCTTTATATAACCAACACTGATAATTACCTATAGCTGCAAGTCTACTAAACATCCCCAAAACTATTTTAAGTAAACAATTCTAAAGAAAAATAAAAGATTAAACTGCAGTGCAACTGAGTATTTTAGCCCTCTAACTGTCAAGATCATGGATGTTGAAGACACAATATCCAGTGAGAAGGTTCGCCTTGCTCAGGAAGAAAAAGGAGGAGGATAAGGAAAGCGCGAGAAAGAGAAAGAGAAAGAGAAGGAGAAAACATGTTTTAGATGTTCTTTGAGGTTTCTTGGAAACGTGATAGGGCTGGCAAATATGCTCCCTGGAAGCAGCCCCCCGCACCCACCCACATATGCACCCCCTGGAACTGGGCTGAACAAAGCGGAAGCCTCACATAGAGGAAGATGGACTATGTCTGCTGCATGTAGAGTGCTGTAACTTTTCTCTGATTCAGCCGAGGGGAAAAGAATTGAAGACAAAAACGTTTTCCTTTAGTAAATCAGTGTGATATGAAACGGAAGATTCCTTTAAAGCTCAACACAAACACTAAAATCGCAGATTGACTTGATAACGATGGCTGTTTTCTGTACTGATTTGCTGAGCGAATCTGCAATATTGCGGAAATAGCAGTAGAAGTGCAATGTACAAGAAGAAGAAGTAGAAGAAAAGTGGTTTCAAAAGTCTCACATCTTTGCATTCCGGTCTCAGGTTAAGACTGATAAGTCCAAGTCAAGTCTCTGACAAGTTTTTGACAAGTTACAATGTGCTCTTTACCAAACGTAAGGCCAGAGTAATAATTTGAATAGTAAAGAGAGAAAAATCTTGCAGGGTTCTTAACATAGGTGTTTCCTCATTTTCTAGACAAACTCAATAATTCAATGGAAATATGGGGGTGTTTGCGAGAAGCACAAAGTAACGACCTTTCAGTTCAGTTTCACAAAAGATGAAGTGTACGTTTAGCTTTGCCTTGGGTTTGTTTTATACAACTTCAAATGGTGAACAATATTGAAAGTTGCTGCATTTGCATCTGATGAACTGCAGATTGTACATGCACTGTAAAAAAAAAAATAAAGGAAAAAAAAAGAAGTGAGAGCACCTTAAGTTAGTGAACTTATTTGTTCTCTCCAGTTGCCACGACAAGTCATGGAAATTGAACAAAAATCAAAAATAAAATCTTATCAACTTTGTTAGGCAACATGGTGAACTTTCATTTTGCTGCATACTTTTAAATGTTTCGTTCTCAATTCTCTCTTTGGTTTTGAGAATGCATCAAATCTTTCCAAGGAAAAGGTCCTTAGTTCAGATATTTATTTCAAAATCAAAGTGGAGTTGCCGTTTTTATTTATTTTTTATTATGTCAAGTGACATAAGTCAAGTCGTGCGACTCAAATTCACAACACTGACAATATCTAATAATTCATTCAGTTATTTAAAACAGAAATGTTCTAACCAGTACACTAATACTGTTCTTCAGCTTGTCCCTTTTTGGAAACCCTTAAAGGATCTCTGTCATCCCCTCTAACTGAGGGTTTCCATTTCAGAAAAAGTAGACCCATATTTTAAAAAGTAGAACGCCATTAGACAGCTAGACCTGTGGCTTCATCCAAAATCCTTCTCTTCCATAAGCAGCAATTCATGATCATCATCACTTCTATTAACCACCTCCATGTACATGGTTAGCATTCCATCTTTCTCTGTACAGTTCAGTTTCAGTACCTGCTAGATTATACTGGATGTTGGCTTGATATGACCCAACTAACCTCACTATCATTTCGCCTTCTGAAGCTCTACATACACTTGGCATGATCTTCTCCATAACTCCTCATTCATGACTTAGTAACACTCCATGATGTTCAGCACGTACTGTAGGCATTTTCTTTTTAAATGTCTCAGTGGGTGACTTTATAGTGTATCAGGTCTTGGAATCATAAAGGAGAACTCATTATGTTGCAGAATGTGGCCTTCACTGCAAACGATGTGAAATAATACAGGTAAGTACACTGCAGTGGGTTTTCTATTCTGGCTTTGAATGTGATGTTCTGTACCTTCCTCTCTGCGGACAATATGGCCTAGGTAGACTCGCTGAAAAAAAAAAAGTTTGTCAAGGATTCTTAGCCTCTTGTAGGGGTATTACTTTGAAAGCTCTCTCAGAGCAAAACCACCAGTTGCAGGGTTATATAAAATAAAGAGTGAAAATATGCATTAGAAAAGTATGAATTATAAATACACAGTGTACCATAGCTAGCAGCCAATCACCACAATGGAGTTTTCACTACTCTACATGTTTTCCAAATCTCCAAATTTCCTGAATTTGTGACTACTTTGTGCAGAAACAAAAAATGTTATCTAAAATATTGTCTAAAACACACAGGCAGTGAAGTTTGTCCGTTCTGCAAGGAGAACTGAAAGTATAAAGCAGAAAATGGCTATTATACACTATGTGTTGCCGAGATTTTTTCTTTTTTTTTTCATTTTGCCATTTGGGTTTGACCTGCCAAATAATTTTTTCTAGAAGCAGCATCATTGTGCTTATGTTTTGGCCTCAATCTTCCACACAAATAGACGACAAACTGGATTTAGACATTAGCTGCGCATGATAGGGAAGAATTTGATTTCCTCTTGCGTTTTTGTCAATAAACTGTTCACAGTTGCACAGTGAGTAGTCAGGTATAGTAGCCTAGCCCGAAAATTTGCCAGTGACTGTAAAATTGAGTTTAAAATCATGTAGAGTGCCCTAGGCTTGAGAAACTCTTTAAAGCATAAAGCTCATTTTATGACAGACACAGTAAGCACATGTTCCTGCTTTGCAATTGGTGCTCCAAGGAGAGCTTGGAGAAGTTGACACATGCAAGCAAACACTATATGTTCAAAACATTTCTGGTCACCAGACCATCACACATATGGTTATTCCAAAAACTGTTACAAAGATAGAAGCACAAAATTGTATACGATGTACACAATGCTGTAGCGTAACAAGTTACCTTCAGGGGAACTAAGAGGCTCAAACACTGTTCCAGCATGATACTGTCCCTGTACACAAAGTGAACTCCAAGAAGACACGGTTTGAGAAGGTTGAATTTGAAAACCTGAGTGTCCTACACAGAGCCCTGACTCTAACTCAACCCCACTGAACACCTTTGGGATGAACTGGAACGCTGACTGCACCCCAGACCTCCTCACCTAGCATTCTCAGTAATCCCCCTTGTAGCTGAGTGAACACAAATCCCCACAGCCACGCTCCAACACCTAGTGGAAAGCCTTCCCAGAAGTGTGGAGGTTATTATAAGAGAAAATGGGGGCTAAATCTGGATTAATATGTTCAAAAACATGGTCAAATGTCTAGATATTTTTGATGATTTACATGATTGCTAGTCCATAATTTACTTAATTGCTTAATAGTTATTCTGCACTGGAGGAGTTGCTGGAATAGTGGCCACTGGGGCACTGGTTTGCTTTATTTGTCAGTCCTCTCCAAGGCATCTCCAGTAATTGTGCTAGCTCAACACAACACAAACAGTGTGAAAGTGATCCTATAGCCTACTGTACCTGCTGTTTAGCAAACACTGTCTTCTTCCTGTTTACTATTTGTCTCAACATTCAGCACAATGTTATAGCATTTCATATCATTCCAAATCCCAAACCACCAAATTACAGTGTAGGGTAGCAGTGCTGTCAAATATTAAGATTGGGAAATAGTCCAGTGCCGTGATCATAATACTGTAATTATCTGCTTCTCCTGCTGACTGCCAGGCTGAGTCACTTCAGTTACCAATCTAGTCACTCCAAATAGTGGCAATATGTTTGAATGGTTCAGTAATGCCCAAATACTCCCACCCACACCCACATCCACACCCCTTCACCCCAACACACACATACACATGCTCATTCATAACACTTATTGGCATTTACACAGAAGATGTATAATTTTAGTTTGATCACTTAACTAAGAACTGATTTAGTGTCTAAAACATACAATCCTTCATATTCTGTGATCAGTTACAGTTATTTCAGAAGTATTCACAAGTTTTCTAGATGTATACCTAGGCTCAAAAGTGCCAAATGGTTTTGTGAGCTCTTTAGTGCACTGGATGCCATAATTATACATATTGTCAGTGTTGGTTATGGTTTAGTATTATGAAGCAGGCAGTGACAGATGAGAAGGAATGTATGAAAGGATTCCTAAGAAGAGCCTGCCTCATCTGCTTGGGTTGCCGTGGGATAATGAATATAGAATTTTTCTGTCTTGTGTAAAAATTCCTTCTCCATCTCTTTCTTCTGTTTAGGTGTCTAACACAGAAAGCAGTGTTTGATGTATTCACATCTATGTACAAGATAAGGTTATGATATAACAAGCTGTTACAAACTGTTCCTTTATATTATATGGAGGCAAATGATTTATTAACACAACATGACCAAATATATAATGTCATTTCAACAAAGAATTTTTACAGAGCTGGAATCACAGTTTAACCTCTAGAAACATTCACCTATCAGCCATATCGTTAAAAGCAATGCCCTAATATTGTGTAGGTCTTTACTGTGCCGCAAACAAAGCTCTGATCCTTCAAGGCATGGACTCCGCAAGAGCTCTGAAGGTGTGCTTTGGTATCTGGCACCAAGAGTTTAGCAGCAGATCCTTTAAGTCCTGTAAGGTTGTGAGGTGGGGCCTCTATGGATTGGACTGGTTATCCAGCATATCCCACAGATTCTCGATCAGTGAGATCTGGGAAATTTGGAGGCCAAGTCAACACCACCTTTTTGTCGTGTTCCTCAAACCATTCCTGAACAATTTTGTGGCAGGGATTAAGAAATACAGTTGCCATGAAGGTGTGTAGTAACCTTCACATGGATGGCAGGACCCAAGGTTTCCCAGCCGAATATGACACTGCCTTTGCCGGCTTGTCTTCTTCCCATAGTGCATCCTGGTGCCCTCTCTTCCCCAAATAAGCAATGCACACTCACCTGCTCATCCACATCATGTAAAAGACATGATTCATCAGACCAGGACAGACCAAAGACAGATTCATCTTCCATTGCTCCATGATCCACTTCTGATGCTCACATGCCCATTGTTGGCCCTTTTTTTGGGTGTCCATGACCCTGTTGCTGGTTTATCATTTGGACCACATTTATTTGATACTAACACTCCACAAGACCTGCTGTTTTGGAGAAGCTCTGACCCAGTTATCTAGCCATCAAAATTTGGCCCTTGTCAAAGTTGCACAGATCCTTACACTTGCCCAGTTTTCCTGCTTCTAACCCAACAACTTTGAGAGCTGAATGTTCACTTGCTGCCTAGTATATCCCACCCATCGAAAGGTGCTATTGTAAAAAGATAATCAATGTTCTTCACTTCACCGGTTGTACTGTTATGGCTGATGGGTGAACAGTCTCACGACAGAAATGTCATTCTATTGTAACGGCTGAAACAAAATATCTACTAAAGTTGCTGGAAGCATATGAGCCTAACATTACCTTTTATCAAATGATTGCATAACCAGACCATGCTTTTTATCCTGTTATCATAAATAGGTTTTTTATTAATTGTATTTTGTTTTCCCTGTGAAGCACAGATGCATTTCCCCAACTGCACAGATACAGCTACAATGCTACAAGGGGAAAAATATTCTCTTTTTTTTTTTCATTAACCACATATAAAAGATAAGGAATTGCTTCAATATCACATCATTAGTGCATTTGGATCCAATTTGCTGATCGAAACATCAAAGTGAGTTATGCAATGTTGATAGCCATGCCCGAATCCCTTAGCCGGAGTGTGTGATGTTCCACTCGAGTATTAATCACACAATTACAAGCCCTAATAAAGATGGCATGTTACTGTACAGCCAAAATAAAAGCCACATGCCGTCCAACTCTCACTGAACATTCAGACAGAGGCCCCATGAAAGCCCATATTTACATGTAAAGGCAGAAAAGTGTTTCATTTCGGGGATAAATTGAGTGGTATTGAATGAAGCCAGATTTAGATCCCCCCCCACACACACTTTTTTTTTTTCTTTGCTTACTCATTCTCTACTTTTTGTGGTAAAATGTATTTTTAAGGGGAAGAACCTACATGCCCTGTAATTTGTGAAAAGTTTTATTTATTTCTTTTTCCATGTTCTGCCTGTTACAACTAATCTTCTTTTCATGCGTAAATATGATTTAAATATAAAAACTTATTTTGGAGTGACATATTCTTTTACATCTCCAGATCAAAAAAAAAAACTTTTGTGCTTATTCAATACGGAAAGTAAATGTGCTTAAGTAAATATGAAACGTCAAAAGAAATAAATAAAAAATAGAGCACAAATGGAAAGGTTTTTATAACTCGTAAGTCATATTAATGGGAAATATTTTTTTAAATTATTATTCTTTACTTTTTAAGGAGCCAATTCTCAGTTAATGGAATTATCAGAATGCATACAATCGAAATCATTTATCACGTGCATAGATGAAACATTTTTTTGGAAAATGGATTCCATTAGCAAATTGTATCACATTATACTGAGGTACAATTACAACATGAAAGAGGCAATTAACCTGCTAACTTTATAACTCAGTTCCTCTCATCTGTAATATTATGACAGGGAGAGTTACAATTATTAAGTGGAATAATTATACTCGCTGTGTTAATAATTACACAGAAACAGATGGTTACAAAGGCTATTTTTTTTTTTAACAAAGTCATGAGCAACTGAATTTTTTTCTAGAGCAATTCATTGTGACAGCTTTACAATAGAATCACGTGGCTCTCACTGTGCATATTTCACAAGCTTGTAAAAGCAGCTGAGTAACAAAGATTTAAAGGAGAACAGATGGACAATATACAAACCCTCCGTCACCTGCACTGATGTGCGCGCACACACACACACACACACACACTCTATAGAAACAATGTTTAGTAGCAACAACTCCAACCAAATGCTTCCTGTAAATATGCTTCTCACATCACTGTGGAGGAATTTTTTTTTCCAGTATTCTTCACAGAATTCCTTTCATTCTTCTACACTGGAGAGCCTTTGAGCTTGAACTGCCCGTTGAAGGTCCTTCCACAGCATCTCAAGTCAAATCAAGGAGCTATTATTATCACTTCAACCACATATAGCTGATGTAGTACACAGCGAAATGAGATGTTTCTCCTGGACCCTGGTGCTACATAAAACAACATAACAACATAGAGCTACCTCAATAAGATTCAGGATTTGGAGTGACTAGGACATTCTAAAACCTCTATTTTGTATATTTTAAGGCATTCAGAGGCAATCAGGACTTCGGATCGCTGTTTTGCTAGATACCCAGTTCAGAGACTGATGACCAGGCATTCTTCTTTAAGAATTTAAGAATAAGTAGATAGCAGAATTTATGGTCCATCAAGTCTCCCAGGCCCTGAGACAGTTACACATCCCCACACCATCATTGGACTTGGGGGTTAACTTTTTCTTCTTTTTTTTTTAAGAATCATTCTGTTTCTCTTGGTCAGCAGTCGTTATTCATTGTAACTCATGAACACTGACCCTATTTGTGGTGAGTGAGACCTGCAGTATCTTAAATGCTTGTTTGGATGTTCTTGGATGAATTGTTACTGCATGCTTGGAGGAACTTTAGTTGCCACTTCTGGGAAGATTCACCACTGTTCCAAGTTTTCTCCACTGGGAGATAATGGTTCTCACTGTGATTTAGTCCCAGCGTCCCAGAAATGACTTTGTAACCCTTTCCAGACTGGCATGTTTCAAAAACCTTCTTTCTCATCTCCTCTAAAATGTCTTAGCCAACTTAACCTCCCATTGCTGAAAAGGTTCAATTTTAACTGCTATTTAGATTTAATAAGCTACCATCAATCAAACCTGCGTGTCTAGTCTATTTGAACCCAATTAAGTTGCTAATGCTAATTGGTTGATTCGGTTAGTAAGGGGGCAATTTCTTTTTCACACAGGGCCATTAAATGAAATTTAGGTTGATTTTGTTTATATTTAATTTAGCATACTGTATCTCAGTACCTGAGAAAAAGATCTGAAAAAAGTGTGAGAAATATGCGAATACCCCTGTAATGTAATGTTTTATATGTAATATATTTTGACAGCACTGTATTCACATAGACCAAGTGCATTTATTTAGTGTGTTTGTGTGTGTGTGTGTGTGTGTGTGTGTGTGTGCGCACACACATCCGCACAAACCTACATAATAACTGACTTCCTCATCAGAGAAAAATAACTCTACACCATCCAAATGCCACCACCACCATCCTCATCATGCTGCCACTGTATTTTCCCCGATGCTTGATTATTATGCTTCCTCTTTGGCCTTTTTCTAAGGTACAACTCTGACAGAGCACTCACCAAGAATGCATGGCCATGCGTAATGTCTCCCTCCATCTTACTGTAGCTGCACGTAAATTACACACATTCACTGATAAATGCAACTAGGATTTTTCACGATCAATTTTCTTGGTCTCATTCTATCACCCACAGTAAAAACCTGCCATCTGCATTCAGAGGAAGGAAGAAGGGAGAGAGTTAAGAGCACACTGGCATACAAAAGTAAACACTTTCAGTCAGAAAGTACCAAAGAATCTCTTATACAAGCACCAAGCTAGTGGTTTCCCATGTTAACGCTACAGCATTGACTGCTGGTAAGGGCAAAAGCATTATCTCTTAATGTGCAGCTATTTCAACCCCTATTTATTTATTTCAAAGTCTTGCCTCCATTGCATTTTAGGCCAGGCTTAATGCAGAGGATCAAACTGTCACAAGCCTTTGAAGCAGACATTGGGCTTAATGAGTTACAGCAGAGCATATGGTGTAATGCATTTTCGCTTTCCAAAGAGCACCAGACAATATGCCACATGAAAGCATCATATCCAAACTGAAAGCAGAGCAGGTTGGAGACACGCAAGCATATAGATTGGTTCTATGCAGAATACTAAACAGTATATAAGTGCAGTGCTGGGTGGTGTGTTAAGGTTTAATATAGATACCGTCTGAATACATTTAACTTGGATTGCGAGTTTCAGGTGAACGTTAAGTGCAGGAGGTTTCAGTAAGGCTGTACATGTGTGCACTGTTGGCGCAGAAAAAGTGTATAGTTTACCTGTAAACCTGGATCCTTATTTAACAATTGTTTCATACAGTTTACTGTACATACAGTAAAACCAGGAAGCATAATGCATATAGTTATACTTACAATTTACATTTCTGGCATTGTACAAGACCTGGCAATGTACAAGAATGCTTTCAAGTCTCTATCAATGAATACATTAACACTGGTTCAATAGGTCACAGACTTAGGACACTATCAGCTTAAATACTGTGTTGGGAGGGTTATATATATATACAATACATATACAATACATAAAATATACAATATACAACGATACATCAAAACAAAGGGGTAAAAATAAGAGCTAGTTTAAGTGCTTCAGTGCTTCATTTATATCAGTTATTTCGTACATACAAGTGGACACAATAAATAATCACCAGTTATTCATAGTCACTATGCGTGTTGTCACTAATTTATATACAGCATAAACACACCCACAATTAACCTTATATGGCATGAAGTCATCACTTCTAAAGGTGCACTGGAGAACTAAACAAATCATTTTTCTCCCCATATTTTTCACCTGACAGTTCACACCCACCCACTAGCTCTGTCCTATCATATGACAGCTACAAGCTAGGGAGGGTGAAGGGTAACAAGAACTTGAAGCCAGCTTAAAGCACCTTTTGGAACTGCTGTTCACCCTGCACCACAGGGCAGCATAACACACTCATAGAAAAAGCATAATCTACATCTGATCCCTCTTCCACATGAACGCATAGACACCTGCAATAAGCTAGTGACACTGTGATTGACAGTGTGGCCTTGGATCCTGACCGCGGATGGCCATCAGGATTCATTACGAATGACAGGGCAAAAGTGTTTTTGTTGCGCCACTCAGGAACCGCAAAGAGATTATTTATTTGATTTAATAAAGTACAGAGTTCTTAAGGAGCATTGCTTAATATATCTGTGCTTAATAAAAATTCAACATTAACAAACATTCATCAAGTCAACTCTACTGTGAAGGCAAAGATGTGTTTTCCTCACCGCTTGTAATGTTCTAGTCTTATGTTATCAAGTCTTATGTAATATATGAAAAGATAAACCATCTGTAACTTCCAAGGAATTTGTTGTAGGCATTCAGTCAAGGATCTTGAGATCCTGAGAAAAGAGACTTAAGAAATACAGAAAGGCAAGAGGAGTATAAGGTTTTTTTTAAAAAAATGTGAAAGTTTTGTATTTCTGTTCCGTCATAATGAAGGTAAAACTCACATATCTCAATATCTTGGTTTTATTAGTATAAAACTTTTGTTAGTATGTAGGTTTCTACATTTCTGTCAACTTTGGTGTCACACAGGGTCAAAAAACAAATCTATTCATTACTTACTTTTCTCTTAACATCATAGAACAAATGAAATGAAGGGGGGAAAAAACAGCACACATTATCTAACACATCTACAAAAATCACACTGATATTACTAAGCAGAAATAAACTCAGTAGGTTTTAAATGTGTGCTAAGTTCAAAACTGAGAACTGAAATGACTTGCATTTACGTTTAGCTCTGGAGAGGATGTGAATAACTGTGTGTGTGTTTTAATTCACCCATTCTCCATTTAATTTATTCAGCAAATTACAACCCATAATAACCATTAATGATCTCCTAATGTCCTCCAGTTTGTACAGTGTAGGTATACAGAGCATTGTACTCGCTGTTCTTGCATCTTGACAAGTCTGCATTGTGTCTGAAATAAAGGGGAATCTGCTACAATAGCTAAAATACATTTAACTTGGGTACAATTACATACTACTTTAACAGATTATTATTGATTATTAAATTCAGGCACTTAACATTCTCAAAAAAAAAACACACAAAAAAAAAAACCCTACAGTGTCCACCATTTCTGCTTTGTGATCATTAAAAATTGTGCTTCATTTTTGGAATTTTCTTTCCACTCTTAACATTCGTGTTTAAACATTGTGTGTGTTTTTATTGCAGAAAATCTTTTTAACTATGCAAAATCAAGCCAGTATTTATATTTCATTACAAATACAAAACACACTCAACTGAACAATTGTTCACTATGTCGTCAATGGATATGAACCGTGTGAGGATGGTTACTAGAAAACTGAAACTTTTTTGGTGAGATGTTTGTTTTTCACCCTTGAAAATTCTCTCTAGGAAACTCAGGAGCTACTGCCTAAGCCTGATTCACTTAGCCGGCTCTTAGGTATATAACACAGTTAAGATTCTTTTAGCCAGCTTTCGGGGATATAAGATAGTTTTATCTTTAATACCTTTCTTTTCAGTTCCTCTCAGGCTGAATATTTTTGTGGTATACGTCTAGCATATGTAAATGCACAGTTTGAACACTAGCTCGCCTAAGCGTGTCTCCATGGCTCGGTTTACAGAGCTGTGCTCTTTTATGAAACAGTAGTGCCCTTTGTGGTACAGCAACTCATAGTTGATTTGTCTCTGGCAAGCAGTGTTTAGCACACACCCCATCAAGGGAGCACTGTGGAAAATCCATCTGGCATTCCCTGGATTTGGGATGACGTTGTGCCAAGTGCAAATAATCTCAGGAAAAAAAAAAAAAAGAAAAGAAAAGAAAACCGGGAACTCAGTGCATACTGTTTGATTTTGGTTGCATGATGCATTCAGTGCTTTTGTCTGGGGGTCTGTATAGATTCCTCATCTTCTGGGCGGCGGTGAAATTTTAAAAAATAATACCCAACGAACCAAACTGAGAATTTTGTGATGCTTGGAAAAAGCTCACAAGTTGTTGTCTTGAAAGTTTTACTTCACACTTTACCCAGATTGTAAAAAAAACAAAAGACGAAAGAGTAAAGCCGTTGCCAAATAAGCCCCCCTCCTCCCCGTCTGCCCTCCTCCCTCCACTCCCCTCAGTATCACTCAGACTGGCTGGAATAGGTTAGGCATGGAAGTCATTTCCCCTCTAGGTGCTCCAGCCCCGCTGTCCAGACTCAACAAGGTCCTGAAATATCTTTAACATCTGATTTTCGCCAGCGTTGCACAACTGCCTCTTTGTTCCCGTGCAGCAGATGGGGGGAGCAGCTCCACATTACCATATCAGCAATATAATTAGCCCCATTAGAACCCAGAAATATAGGATTTGTTTCTGTTCTGTTTTTTTTTTATTCTTTTACTTTACACAGTCCTTTTTTCACTCTGTGAAGTAGTGGGTGAATATGTCTATTGTGCTCATTTTGGTTCGGGAAAGTGGGAAAGTGGTGCGGTATAATGGTACATAAACATTACCTCACCTTAACTCGAAACAGAGACTATTCAAGGCAAAATAGACTAGTTAACTTAATGACCCGCACAATCCGCTCTTTGTGCCTTTTCCGTCACAGGGAGAAAAATGTTCCCATCTTTCTGAAGTCAGAGGGCGACGTGATGAAATGGGGAAAGGCGTGGAAGAAGCACACATGACTGGTGAATATTTGAGGCTCGAACCAAGAGTCCAGTTTACTGTCACTGTCGATTTGACTCACTTGTTGCGGTGCTGTCACATTGCACCCTTTGCTTATGAGCTTCAGGGTGTGGATAAACAGCAGGACTATTTATGTATCCTTTGATTTAATCTGTCACAAGCGTAATAAAGCATCCACCCCTGTAAAACTTCAGTTCTGTCAGAAAATCTGTTCCCTAACCACATAAGAACCGTTCTAGGCTATTACCTGCTCCTGTTTCTCAATGACATTACAGTTTGTTTAGCCATTTTAAAGATTTTGGTCAGATTGAATGTTAACAAACAAGAACAACATTGTTTTATTCACTTGAGATGCTTGTTTGTTTGTTTTTAGAATAAAGGGGATAAACCTTTCCCCGGTTGTAAAATGAAATTGTCTTTTGTAATATTTTAATTAATTTCAAATAAAAGATCGACTCTTATTCATCTCTTCAACAATTCAACTCATCCGAGTCTTGTTAAATAACCATGACTAAAGGGCGAAAGATTTCTCAGCCGTTTTTACTGTACAGTTTTATTCACAACATGTGTTAGTATTTCTACGTTTTATGTTTAAATCATTCATTATTTATGTTTGTTGTCTGTTTTTAACCAAGAAGAGAATTTATGGGGAAAAAAATTCATCATTGATTTGTGATAAATAATTAATTTCTTTTATTGTCATCAGTCTCTTTTTGTTATCATATTGTCTTTTATTACAGTCTTCGGTGTAATTCATGGCAGATTTTGCAAATTGTCAAAGACAACATGACAACTGAAACCCGGCAACGTGGAAACAGTACGAGCCGGTATAAAGCACGGCACGCAAATGTTGTGGGAAGCACGACTGTTCCACAGCTGGGTATGGAGTCCTGAATGTGTTCAGAACTATAGCCGTTTGTTAAGCAACATCTGCACGATGTGTGGATTCAGAAAGTGTTTTACCACTGCTACAGCATGGTCTACAGTAATATTTTATTAGTCCCAAGTCGCATCTTAATAGCTCAAGAGCCAAAATGACTTGTGTTTTTATATAACACTGTCACAGATATTTTCTTAAAAATTTATTAAAAGTAATATCTGTAGGCATGAGATACATGTGTTGATATTTATCAAGTGCATGTTACACAAATATCAACAATATGGTTGACAGCATGAGACAGAAACTACTACTTCGACTACTAAATCTATGTTAATAATAATAATAACAACAACAAT
Source organism: Hemibagrus wyckioides (assembly GCF_019097595.1). Classification (NCBI taxonomy): domain Eukaryota; kingdom Metazoa; phylum Chordata; class Actinopteri; order Siluriformes; family Bagridae; genus Hemibagrus; species Hemibagrus wyckioides. Next base: position 6,627,246 of record NC_080733.1, on the reverse strand, counting down.
AATAATAATCATCTTTAGTAAACAGTTTTATTCTGGTAAAGGGGTGCTTCTGGGTAAATTCACCGTGGGAAAGATTCACACCCCAATCACACACTCATTCACACCTAGGGGCATTTTGCAGAGCTAGTTGGAGGAAACCAGCATGCAATGCATATGCAAATGCATGCAAACACAGAGAAAACATCAAACACTCAAGCTCAGGATCAAACCATAGTGAAACCATAGTGCTGTGATAATAATAATCATAATAATAATAATAATAATAATAATAATAATAATAATACTGCATAATACTAAAACTGAGCAGAGAATGCTGAATGTGAAATGTTTGACTTACTGCATTAAAACATTATTAATATGTTTTTTTTTCTTCTTTTCAATCAACTAATGATACACACAAGAGTCACTATCTACTGAAATCTGAGTGAAATCTATGTGCCCCAGTGTCTCTTTACTAAAACTCAAGCAGAGACATGTGAGATTACTGTGGTCCTCGGGCTCAGGAGACAAAGCTGAGAGAGTTTACCTTTCATCTGTGTCATCATTTCTGTCTATGAGTAACTATAGAGATACAAAGCAGATCTCATCTCTGATTTTCTTTTCCCATGGGTTCGGCTGCCTAAATGAACGATCATGTACAGGAGGCGCATTTGTCCTGCCAAAAGGAAGCTGTTTTTCGGGTCAGGGTATATATTTGACTCCGTAAAGTGAAATTTATTTTAGTGTCCAAATGTACAAAACTATGTTCAGAACTTTTTTTTTTTTTTCCTTCAAATCAGTAACACTTTTTACAACAAAGAGCAGGACTTCAATAAAATTTGAACTCTAATGTACTGAAGTTCTGTATCGCATTACAATAGGGCACCAGTAAAGTCTCTCTAACTGAGAGGCCCCCCTGTGGATGTATAGTGCTACACAGGATTTCTCATCACGTGTCTGCATGTGGCACCGTGGCAGAATATGCTTGAGCCTTTGCAGTAATGGATTTTGAAAGCTCCAGCACCCGAAGCCAAACGGCACCTTAACAAAATAAAGGCAACCCAAACTCCATAAAAGAGGCCGGTTGCGTGAGGAGTAAAACAGTCATACAGTAAATGCAGCCTGCCATATTCTGGCAACATTCAGAGGAGTTAAATCAAGCATAGTATTTAACCATGTTAGCTGTGTGTGTGTGTGTGTGTGTGTGTGTGTGGACTGGCTGGCTGTTGAGAACAGGGTAGATCAAGCAATGCGTATAATACCAATCTCCTTGGCAACTAGGCTAATGATGACCAATTTGAAATCTTCTAGCACCAGTCTTGCAGACTTGGTTCTTTATTTATGATCAAAATAATATTGTTGATTGAAACATTAAGACCACACAGTTAATTTTATTACATTTCCAAGAAATAAAATAAATAAATAAATAAAAATTTCAGGACCCAAAAAGGAGCAAACACACAATGATGCTGAGTATAATCCCAAGTCTGAGCATAGATTTATATTTAGCTCCCTAATGAGCATGTCAGAGGCGACAGCAGCAAGGAACATCCTCCTGAGACAACATGAGGAAGAAAGCTTTTGAAGAAGCAGACTCAAAGTCTCAAAGTGACACCAGACAGTGGGATTAGAAAACTTCACTCTTTCACACTTAATATACTATGAAGACAACGATGCTGAAATGATGAGCCGTGTGATCATCAAAGTCTTTATCTTTATACAACAATGTTTTCTTGGTACAGTATCCAGGTGAGATTATCCATACCACTGAAGAAAGAGCCTTGGATTTGGGCATAAACACTTCGTTTTTCGAAGTGCGATCTTTAGGGTATCCATTTCCTCTCTGGATTTTTTTTTGATGTACTTTGATGTTGCAGCACCAGAACACATTCTATCCTCTGGTCATCATTAAATGGACAATGTAGTGCTGTGAAGATGTTCTGAAGTTTGTTGCTGAATCCCATCCTTTAAGCCCCTCAGGTCCTTTCTTTAAGATGAACGTGAATGTGTTTGAAAAAAAAGTAGAGTGAACCAAAAGAAAAAAGTTGCAGACTTTAAGCAAAAGATCTCACTCAACACTCAGTACAAGTCTCTTGCATCAATCGATTGGCAAGCCTGCCAACTGCTAGCTCCCACCTCTCTACGATCGATGGCCTATTCAATTAACAATAAACACCAGGATGTCTGTCCACTATCAACTATTACTCACTTGTGCAGCTATCCAGCTAATTAATCCTGCTGATACTCTAACGAGCCCCCGAGTTTCCGGAGCCTGGCAGGCAGTAGAGAGGTTCTGTACAACACCTACTGTCCCACAGCCATTATCGCCTGAGTTATGGACCAGTGACTTGGAGGGAAATTGATCCTTTGATAAATGCTTGACAGGGTCTCATCTTTCCTCTCAGACAACAGACAAATCAATGTGACAGCTGCTCACAAAAAAAAATGTTGGTGTAGAAAAGCTAGAAGCATCAGATTAAAGCGTGTTTATTCCCGCATTAAATTTTCTATTGATATATATATATATATTTTTTTTTTTCCAGAGCTGTTTTTTCCGGGAAGTATCACAGATGATGTCGGAGCCAGGATAATAATTATTACATAGACTTTAAGAAGTGATCTTAGATAGCCACAAGTAAAGCTTGCAAATCAAATACACATTTTGCTCTGTGGGCGAGACAAAGAAACACGTCTCCAAAGTTTGGCCTTTGAAGACGAACAAAGTCATGTGGGTGTTCATACGTCTGTTTCCCAACTCATCACAAGATTACAAGCAATTGTTTTTGGCCACCAATCCTGGGAAAGAGATCACAATTAACCACAAATATGTGCCCGATGGAGTTTGAAGTGGAAATTAAATCAGAAAGCTCTGCCCAAAAAGACACATTGTTGTTTTTTTCTTTAAGACGTAAATGTTAAATATAACGTATTTTCACTTGTAGGGCACAGATTTGTTAGTATTTCCGTGTCACTCACTCAAAAGCTATTGTAATTTTTCTGGCATTATTTCACAAACAACTGAAGTTAAATACGATCAACAATATAATCATGTTTTATGTAATGATGGTTCTGCAGAACTCCATCTCATGCTTTTATTTTATTATGTTCTGCTCACTACTTCCCCCCATTGTGGTTTATGTTTGTTTTTCATTTACTCAGACAAAAGACAGAAAATTATGGATAGATTGAAAAACAAAAAGCAGAAAGCTATGGAGGAGTCGACAAAAACTCTGTCGACAAACCCAGACACGCACAGTTGGGCCTCTCAGACGTGAGCCAGCAGTCTGGATTTCCACAGCAATATAATGTTCAGCCGTGCCGTAGCACCGCTCCCTGTGAGCCCCTCTCACACGTTTTTATAGATCACCATTAAATCGTCAAATTGTTGGGACTTGGAACAGTTTCATCTCATGGGCTTAATGAGTCTAGCAGGTGTGCATATAGACAGCGAACACTGTATATACAATGACGAGACCCTGGAGTTCTGATACAGGCAGCTCTTTGAGCGACAATCTCCATATTAAAGGAACAATAACGGAGGCTAAACAGGTCTCGTTGCCTTGAGCGCTTTCCTCCATAGGAATAGCGGGTCTTGATTTACTCAATATTAGATTATTACTAGTCAGATATAATTATCTGTCCAACTGCATGAAAAATGAGAATTGTGGTCGTGGCATATTACAGAATGCAGTGTGTAGTCATTAGGATTGCAGAAACAGTGTGAAAATTCAATCACTGCAGACTTACAAAGATCAATCCTGCCCTCATCTCACTTGTCAGTGACTAATGTGTGATATTAGGTTGCAAAAATCAACCAAAAGAAAAGAAAAGAAAATAGAATTAATAAGCTTTAGATTCAGGAGAAGCAAAAATAAAGGTAAATGGAACCGTTTGCATTTGCCATGCTTGATAGTTTTACATAATAGAATATCTGTGTGTTTACATTCAAGAAAACTACATGTTTACCAGATCAGGATAGTCCACCACATTCTGACCAGGATAAAGCAGTTACTGAATGAAAGAAGGGATGAATGAATAAATGGATGGATGGATGCATGGATGAATGGATGGGTGGATGGACGGATGGACAGATGGGCGGGCTGGCTGAGTTGTTGGATTTGTGGGTGGGTGGATGGCTGGATCAACAGATAGATGAATAAATGTAAGGATGGACAGATGGATGGATTGACAGATGGATAAATAAATGGATGGGTGGATGGATGGCTGGACAGATGGGTGGGCTGGCTGAGTTGTTGGATTTGTGGGTGGGTGGATGGCTGGATCGACAGATAGATGAATAAATGGAAGGATGGATAGATGGATGGATTGACAGGTGGATAAATAAATGGATGGATGGATGGATGGATGGATGGATGGATGGACGGATGGACAGATGGGCGGGCTGGCTGAGTTGTTGGATTTGTGGGTGGGTGGATGGCTGGATCGACAGATAGATGAATAAATGGAAGGATGGATAGATGGAAGGATCGACAGATGGATAAATAAATGGGTGGGTGGATGGAAGAACGGATGGAGAAATGAATGAATACCACAAAAATACAATACCTCAGAATAAAATAGACCTTATCTGTCAAGTTTTAATTAATCGAATAAAATATTTATTTCAAATCCTTCTCAGGCTTTTCTGATCTTTCAAGCCTTTCACACAACTGAAAAATAAATTATGTTTCATCTGACTCTGCAAATTAGATTACATTATGCTCAAGATGTAATATATCAGGATCAAGGTCAACTTCAAAAAGGGGCCAATACACCTCTTATGCTCTTGATCCACTTGAATGTTGCCTGATTTTATAGTAATGACATCATAAGAAATTGTGTAGAGAGGGATTAAGTGAACGTACAGTTGTATGCAGAAGTCTCAAAGAAATGCGGCAAAGTCAAGATGCCTTCAAAAATGAATAAAATGAAAAGATTTCTATATGAAAATGTATTCAAGAAGCAACAAACAGAGAGAAAGTAAATAAAGGTATTATTTGGTCTCAAAACCCTTTGCATATTAAAAAAAATGCATCTCAGTTTTCAGGTACACTTTTTTTCAGGTCTGTTTGATAAGAAATAAGCTTATCTGAGCAATCTGCCACAGTTCTTCTGGAGACTCTGGTGGTCACACTTGCCTCGTCTTTCCTATGACAGCCTTCATTATGCTTTTTGTCTGGAAAGTTATCTTTCACACAATGCTTCTAACACAGTGACTTTCTTTACTGACATTCAAACATTTCAAGATTCAAGATTCAAGAAGCTTTTATTGTCATTTCAACCACATATAGCTGACGCAGCACATAGTGAAATGAAACAACGTTTCTCCAGGACCTGGTGCTACATAAACATACAACATAGAGTTCAAACACAAAAAACAACACAGAGCTAGGACAGAAGATTGTCCAAGCCACATAAAGTACAAAGTGTGCAGCTAGGTGCAAACAGAGCATAGACAAAACAGTGCAAAAACAATAAGTACAAAAAGACAACACAAAAACGAGTAAATGAAATGAAATGATGTACAACTTTGAGACCTATGTATTGTGCAAAAATACAATAGCAGCAGTTGAGGTAGTGCAAAATAGAAATAAATATAAATATAGCAGCAGATGTAATAAACACAAGGGTTGAGGTAGTGCAATAAGTATTGAACAATATAAGTTATGTGTGTGTGTGTGTGTGTCCACACAGGTGAGAGAGAGAGAGTGTGTGTGTATATGTGTGTGTGAGAGACAGAGAGTTTTGTACAGTTCAGTCCTGAGTGTGTATGTGTGTGTGTGTGAGAGAGAGAGAGTTTTGTACAGTTCAGTCCTGGGTGTTGATGAGTCTGATGGCTTGAGGAAAGAAACTGTTACACAGTCTGGTTGTGAGGGCCCGAATGCTCCGTTACCTCTTTCCAGATGGCAGAAGGGTGAAGAGTGTGTGTGCTGTTGGCTCTGCGGATGCAGCGTGTAGTGTAAATGTCCGTGATAGAGGGGAGAGAGACTCCGATGATCTTCTCAGCTGTCCTCACTATCCGCTGAAGGGTCTTGCGATCCGAGACGGTGCAGTTCCCAAACCAGGCAGGGATGCAGCTGCTCAGGATGCTCTCGATGGTCCCTCTGTAGAACACAGTCAAGATGGGGAGCGAGAGATAGAAGTAGAGGTGCTGCTGGGCTTTCTTGGTGATGGAGCTGGTGTTGAGTGACCAGGTGAAGTGCTCTGCCAGATGAGCACCCAGGAATTTGGTGCTCTTGATGATCTCCACAGAGGATCCGTCGATGAACAGCGGAGAATGGTCTCAGCTTCTCATTGAATTTAGTTTTGGTTTGAAAAGTAATGTTTGGGAATCTAAAATGTTATTTTTTCCTGACTCAACAATACAAAAAGGCATAAAATAAATATCCAAGACAAAATTTGTATTTAAAAAATGAGTTACTGTGTATTTCTACACAGTGCTGTATAAATAGTAAATGTTCATAACGACACAAACCAGAAACAGCAGAAAAGCCAGAAGCCACTTCCCTATCAAGAACAAAGCCAGCTCTGTAAACACGCCCTATTTATATAAAATGTTTTAAAGACCAGAGGCTGTTTCATAAAACAGGCACATATGAACTCATTAAACTAAGACAGTATATAATGTGATTTAATGGATAGTTAACATTAATAATATGAATTATTCATTAACTTGTAAGAGCTATTAATCATGAACTGTGTCTTTTTTAAATAAGTAGGTATATTTTGAATAGCAAATTAACAGCGTTTTGATTACAGATGATTTTCTTCTTACTTGTTGCTTGTGTCAAGAAGCAGCAATGCTCAGGTCTTGATCTTTGTTAAGATGGATGAGCTGAGAGAGAAGAATAAAATGATATGTCACAGCAATCCAGGAGTTAGCCCTGGAAGAACATGAAATGAATTAGACTCAAGCTCCCAAATCATCAGATCTCTCAAAACAATAAGTCAGTATCCCTGTGTGGCTTTCAGTAGCTCTAGCCACCCTCTGCCAGCCATTCACAATAAACGTGTTCAATGTGGTCTGATTATAACAAAAGGAAGGAGAAAAAAAATCATTACCGGAGACAAACCTTTGTAAATTTTGACCCCACTGATGACTAAGGAATCAACACATTATAAATGATGCCATTTTAAAAGGAGCTGATTAAAATAAATTTGAACAATGGGGAGGAAATAAAAGACTATAGATGTTTCCATTGTTTCTGATTTTTTCAGGATTCAGCTAATTTAACGTGTGCACAAGCTGCCGGAAAAAAAACAAACAAAAGCTTGTTATATTAATGCAGGAGTGTACAGCCAGCAAGGCAGTGAAAAAGGAAACCTCTTTGCACTCATAAGAATCACACTCTGTTGGGTTTGTTCTGTTGATATGCCTTTGTGATAATCCTTATCAAAGCTAATAGTTAATTGTTTGGATGCAGTGGCATCATTGCACGGTGATCAAACAAGCAGCAAAGACACATCTAAGGAACCCAGGGAGTCAATTAGCTGTTATCAAGCTACACTTGGGCACTGTGTGAAGTCTCACAACGTCTTTCCACTTTCTGTGAGCCAAGCAAATGTGGCCGCTTTAATTAATCAGAGTCAGTGCTTTGGGATGATAAGACATCAGGGTAAATTCAACTTATGTTATTTTCAAGAGTCAAAAGACTACAAATGTACACTATATAGCCAAACAGATACAACAGACACTTGAACATCACAGCCTTATGTGGTTCTTTCTCAAAATGTTACCACAACGCTGGGTGCACACAGTCTTGAACTGAGAGACCCAAACACTGTTCTAGCATGACACTGTCCCTGTGCACAAAGCAAGCTCCATGGAGACATGGTGTGTTAAGGTTGGATTGGAAGAACTGGAGTGTCCTGCACTGAGCCCTGATTCTGACTCAACCCCACGGAACACCTTCGGGATGAACCGGAATACCTGAACCCCAGACCTCATCACTCTTACAACATCAGTGTCTGATCTCACTAATACTAACTGTATCTCACTAAAACTAATTGTAGCTGAATGATCACTAATCCCCACATTCAGGCTCCAACATCTAGTGGAAAGCTTTCGCAAAAGTGTGGAAGATATAAGAGCAAATAGGGACTAAATCTGGAATAGGATGTTCAACAAGCACATGATGAGCATGATGGTTGCAGTAGTCTATAGACTACTCTATTAATACCTTCACTAATTATGGGGAACTCTTGATTAGTCAGGGACGTGAAAAAACAGTAGTGAGGCAGATGCTAAAGAAATGCAGACTAAATGTACTTTTTTGGTCTGAAAATACTTCTACAGTCAACGGCACATTGTTTAAGACTCATCCGGGAAAAGACTTCTTCTTCTTTTTTTTACTTTCTTTTGCTATAATGGAACAGTATAATTTTTCAATCACATTCATGGATAAAATATATGACTAACTGCGTCCCCTAGTATATAACTATATGAATAGTCATTCTTTTTTTTCTGCATTTATTTATTCTAACATTTAGCAATGCTAGGAGGCAGAGGTCAATGTTAAATGGCAAGGTCTTTTATTATGTGTATCATTATGCATTATGGTTTAAAACATCCCTCTACTTGAATATCTGGGCTATTTTATCTCAGAGACACAACATTCATTTTATAAGTTGCCTTCTTTAATAATATGAGGTTATGAGGTGGGAAAAAGGGATCTCAGTTCCACGTCTTTTCCAGATAATTAAAAGGACACTGGAAAAGTCATCATGTTTACAGATGGCAAATAAATCAGAGGCAACAATACAGATTAAAATGACATGAGCAGGCGTCTCTAAAGTATTTCACAGTGACCCTTTTTCCTGTAATAACCTTTTGTCTGGGCTTAGACTTAAGGCCCAATATAAATAGCCCACTGCAAAGTTAATCCTTTACACAGAGAGAAATCAGAGACTGATAATTTGGAGACAAAATAACAAAATCCAGCCAAACAGCTTCAAGATGATGAACAACTGTTCGGGTTAAACAGGCTAAATATTTTGAACCATGGGGTGATTTGTTATGTTGGGTGAATGTGTAGCTTGATTATGTCTGTCATGTCCTAGTTAACCTCTTAAACTACACAGAAGCACTGAGATTTTCAGTCTCTCATTCTTCTGAGTGCAAGCCCCCATTTCTTACACCTTCATGACTCCATATTGAGCTTTAAACTGACTGGATCGAACTGCAAGCATTTGATATTTCAGCAGGAGTTCAAAGTCACTGCAGTTAGGAATAAAGCACAACTTCACATCACTGAGATCTTCCTGTATCAATAAACAAAGTCATTTCAGAGCTTCTGTCCCCCGGCTCTCCACATACAGCATGTCCAATTCTTCTCTTTGGCAATGCTTCACTCAAAATGCCCTTATGGCTTTCTTTGTTTCAGGCAACAACTGCATACATTTGTTCAAGTAAGGATGTCATTACATTTTTTCCCCTATACTGTCAATTACTGGAATAAAAGCTTTTATCTACAGATCCTACCCACACCAACCACACACAAAATAGCTATGATCAAAGTAGGCCGCACTGGAAAGTTTAGTCATTTTTTTCTGCTGAACAAGCTTATTTTTTTTTTAGATTTTATCATGATGTTGAGTGTATATTGTATCTTTCTTTTAAAAAGTCACTAAAAGCCTGGAGTATGTTTATTGTTCTAATTCTGTTCTGAATATTGAGTCTGTTAGACAGCATTCGCTCACCTAGAAAGCCTGCATTGAAATGAACTGACACGAGTAGGTGAAAAGCAACACCCACTAAATTATCTGAGGGGGAAAAAAATAAATGCTAACTGGCCAAAAATGGAAAATGGAAATATAAAATTTCCTAAGGGAAAAAACGTGAAACTAAAGTATTTGATGTAACACGAGCCTCTGATGGATAACAATACGGGCAGTGGAGGCTCAACAGTTAAGACTCTGAGTTCAGGAGGTCAGGAGTTCAAACCCCAGCACTGCCAAGCTGCCACTGTTGGGCCCTTGAGCAAGGCCCTTAATCCTCTCTGCTCCAGGGGGCTGTACCATGGCTGACCCTGTGCTCTGACCCCAGCTTCCTAACAAATCTGGGATTTCACTGTGCTGTAATGTATATGTGAATACAAATAAAGGCTTCTGTTTCTAAATATAATGCAAAGCCTGGAATAAAGGGAAATTTTCCACAGTAGGGACTAGAGGACTGTTTCTTTCCTCTGCAAACTGATGATCTGATGAAATCACGCAGGGTTGAGAACACTCACGCAGTTAAGTAAGTCGTCTAATTAGTGGAAAGATTTGCAGCCATCAGGCCTTCAGAAGAAACAGCTAGACTGCAAGAATCAGCAGCGCAGAGTGGAAGAGTAGCTAATGATTTTAGGCTCTTAAAATGCATAAATCTTTACAGCAAGGCCAAGGACATACTCACTGACTGACAGCTTTGCTCTTCTTCACTGTCATTTTCACCCTCTGGCCTGACAACATCGGAAACAACTGGACCAAAGTATCAAATTCTATTTTAGAAAATGTGCTCTCATCAGGTCCAGAGGGGGTTTCAAACAGCCTTTCAATCAGCATCAGTTCCACATTCGGGAACCTGCGGCAAGTGTTGCGGCAGCAATTCTGGGACGCTGCTCCATCTCAGGCAGCCCCATCAGACCCGAATGCTTGTTCATGCCTTATCATATCTGCAGTCTGCCATTTCTCAGACAAATGTGACAGGCACAGGGCACTGACGAAGGCATGACAGCTGACATGGGGCTCAGGGAACAGCAGCAGGTTTTGGTTTGACCTGCAAATGCAAATTGGGAGCTGTCACTGCACTGCTTACTCACACAGTGAAAATATTGTCATGGGAGATTAATGTGTGGCTGCAGCATGGAAATTAGTCTATAAAAAAGCAACAAGCAATTAAGCAGTTCTTCAATGTTGGGTTGCTCCATCACCCAGCTATTATGTAGTAAATAATGACTTATGATATTTCATTTACAGTTTTACCAGCATTCAAGATGTTTAAAAAAAATGCCCTACATGAATGGGAGATACAGATTGCACTGCTTCTGTTAATGCTTCGTAGCACTTTTCTTTTCGTGTATTTGTGTACTTTTAGTGCATCTGTGGTGGCTTAATCATCAGATTGAATCCCAGGACCACAAGAGATCACTTCAGCATGGCACAACCCTGAGCAGTTTGCATCGCATCCTCTAACTGTTACACTGAAAAATGTTGACCTATGCTGAGCTTGTTCATAAATAGTAGAATGAAGGTTTAGACAAAGCTAAGTATTGACCTACTTTATTGACTGGTGAAAGGTAACATCTCTGTCATCCACCGCAACATTCTCTGTTTCAGTGCAGCACTGAGCTCATTTACTCTGTCTCACTACTCCTCCCCTCCATCACACACTGCAGTCCCTGACACAAAGATGACAAACAGACCCATCACCTACTCCACCCAAGCTACAAATCAGGCGGCTCTAGTGCCATTCCTTGCTGAAATATACAGCATCATAGTAAATATCTGATTTGCAGAAGTCAGTAATAAAACTTGATAGTTGTGCTTTGTTTCTGCACTGGATGCATGGAATTTGCATGTTCTCCCTGTTCTTCAGGTACTTCAGTTTCCTCCCCATGCATCGCTAAATTGTCCACAATGTGTGTGGAAGTGTGTGTGATTGTGCCCTGCCATGGGTTGGCCAGCATGCCCGGGTTTCCTGGGATAAGCTCCAGGCTCCTTACAACACTGTGTAGGATAAGCAGGATGGATGGGATGGTTGGTAGGTTGTGCAGTAATAGAAAAATAATCAGTGATATGGTGATGTGATGAGCTAGCACTCTAATTATTCTCCTCTAACAGTACATCCGGAAATACTGATTCTGCTTATACCACGCCAGTTTTTCACTAATAACTAAAAAAATAATTTCTAATGGTTTATAGTTATATTCAAGTTTGTTAAATGTCCTCAAAACATTTGTTCCTGTTATCACTTGCATTACAGCAGCTGGAAACAGTTTCCTCAGCAGCCTCTATTTCTGCCTTCAAGTTAATGAGACAGAAAAATAAAGCCACAAAGAGAATAATAAGCCCATTATATCTGTTCCCATGTTAGAAAACATCATGTGACACTGGAGTCCTTCCAATGCTAAATAAACATCTTTTTATATTCTTCATTTTTTAAAATCTGTTTAGGTGGATCATCTGCTATACAAATCCCTGTGTGCTGTTAAGGGCAATACCGTATTCGAACGAACACATTAACATAAACTTGTGATTTGCCTTGCAGCCAAAAGACACTGTCTGAGCCCTTTCATTTAGATTTATCACTTTTTTTAGTCCTTGATTGATTAAGCATTGTCTAATTCAAGCATCCATTATTTAGTTCAAGAAAACGTATTTAATCAACAGTTTTACTTACTTTGTTAAGATGTTTAAAATGCTGGAGTTGTAGTTTAAACTCGTTAACTGCAGTAAATAATGTTAATTAAGTTAACTTTAATGTAAAGTGCATACTTCATACTTTATGCACTTAATATTTGCCTTTTTCTCATAATAAAAAAGTCAGCCATTAACATATTTTCCTCATTAAAGATTATTTTACATAAAAAGTCAGTTAAGTCAATGGTCCAAAAGCTATCAAATAAGATGTTTTATGCCATTTTAAAAGGACATTACTGATTAGATCTTTACTCATGTACTTTGTAATCACTATTCCTGCTGAATTATATATCCACAATCTACCAAACACTGGACATATATTATTATGTGACTGCTGTACTCTGAATGGCAATCAGCCTGGTGTGCTCATGGTAGTGTTTTGTGTGTGTGTGTGTGTGTGTGTGGTGTGCATGTGTGAGCAAGTGTACAAGTCAGGGGTCTGGACACTCCTGGGATGCTCTTCCAGGACCATTGTTAATTTAGAATAAATAGACAGCAATGCTACACTCAACCTTCCTAACACAGTATCCACAAATGTGACAAGTTATATTTCTGCTAGATTAACCCGGCTTTGTCATATGTATCCGAACAAATAGCTTAATGGGAGGATCCCTGAATCTGAAGGTGAAAGAAGACACTCTCTGGAAGGTATACTTAGCCATGTGTAGACAGTTTAAGCAGGGAAATGTCAGCTCTCAAAGCATGAATATGGTAACTAATTCTTAGAACTGCACCCCAGGTCCCCATCCTCCTTCCACATCTTAAAGAGCTGTACAGAGAGAATGTGCTCCCCAGTAAAGAGTATGCATCGCAGCATGTGATCGTGCTCACATGGTCTTTAGCTTCGTGAACATCTCTGAACTGACATTTGACAAGCCTGTTTCAACTCCCTAGAGATACCCTCAATTTACCTGTGGCCCGGTCTGCCAGATTGGGAGCAAAATGGTTTTTCAGGAGCTTAAGCCCCTTTTCGCACCTCTAGCCTGTAGCGTGGAAGCACTGCTAACAAAAGGTTAGTCTCCAGGGACACACATTTCAAATTCATCTAACAGAGGAAAGCTTGCCTTCCCCAGGAACCCACTGTATATGTACATACTACATAGGTTCGATGACAGAGTGCCACAAGGATGCATAATATGAGTTCTCATTATGAAGTCCTTGTGTTACAAGTGTGTCTTCAAAAATGTCTAGAAGAAAATACACAAATACTAATGAATATACAGTAAGAGCGATGATAAAAATGAAGCTTCTGAGCAGAACATGCATCCTTTCGTTTGTTAGTTAGCACCGTAAACTGTGTTAATTATGTAAGAAACTGGCTAATTATTCAACAACATGCAGCAATTTGTCAATTAACGGCAGCAAATCAAGCCACTTTAAATCAAGGCTGGAATTAATGTCTAATAATTAATGACATAATGAATAGTCATAGCACCTTATCAATTATTGGGAACAACATGTTCTATTTATAGCTCAGTTATAGCTCTGTGAAAAGATTACTCTAAGGTTTGTCCCAATCTGCAGGGAGGGATTTTCTACAAACAAATTATCCTTTACTGCTGAGTCATAAGTTTCGAACCTCATCATCAGTACAAACATGGAGCTGATATAGATCAATATATCTGCAGAATATTTAGTAGTTACTAACCTTCACTGAAAAGCCAAATAATATATGTAACTATTGTTTTATGACTAATAGAAGGACTGCTGTGGTGGTTTCCTTCAGAAGCACTAGAGATTTCCTGTGTGCTCATTTACATAAGCACAAATTTATGAAATTCATCCCTGAATCTCAGGACAGGCTAGAAATTTGTGCCTTTATTGTTTATTCCATAACAACTATATCTCAGCCCACATATACAAATCATACAGAGAACGCCTCAGAGGACCTGGACCTTTTGGTGTGACCATAGAAAATAACAAATAATTGTTTACGGCCGCTGAAATACCAATGCTGTCAATGCACTAGTATTTGGTTTGTGACAGTCTTTAACCAGCTTCTAAATATTAAATAAAACACCACTGATATTTTACTTCAGTGACTGTCATGTGTTAAGCATATATTATCAAAAGCCTCTAAATAGATTTTTTTTAAATATTGGAAATGTACAAGCTCCAGAGTTACGTGACTTCCTCTTTGTTTTCTTTTCTGCATAATAATAGCAAGGTTCATGACCATGACCTTGTTGGTAGCATATAAAAGGTCTCTGCTATGTCACGCTTTCCCTCTGGACATTCTCATTAACCCATGTAACACAGATGGCTTCACTTAGCCAGAGCACCATGGATGCATACATAAACTTTCATTCTGGACAGTTTCTTTCTTTTTCAGGACAATAATAGATAATAGTCACAATTAGCATTTTGCTCTCTACTGAATCAGTCAATCTCACTACAGAGGACATATGTGCACTGAAGCAACATTCAGCATGATGTCACCAGTTTAGAAGTGACGCTAGTCTTAGTACCTCCACGGACGTAGCCATAGCATGTATTACATTGTGTTTTATGAAAAATTGTGCCTTTTGATGTGCATACAAGCATGCCTATGCAATCACATCCTTTAGGCAGTGGGCTACCGGTCCTTAAATGCTTATGATGCTCCCCAAAGCACAGAAACAGCTGCTCAGTGTCATCCAAGATGACCAGCAGTCACTTCCACATGCTGCTTAAAAAAGAGTAGATAGACTGATTAGACTGTTTATTAATGTACTGCAGTGCCAATACCTTTGGCAG
This sequence comes from Hemibagrus wyckioides, assembly GCF_019097595.1. Lineage (NCBI taxonomy): Eukaryota > Metazoa > Chordata > Actinopteri > Siluriformes > Bagridae > Hemibagrus > Hemibagrus wyckioides. The sequence goes on along the minus strand of NC_080733.1, from coordinate 6,612,129 downwards.
GAATGCTAGATTTGGCCACAGAGTGGCATGTTTAAACACAGACACTGCATACTGATGGATAAGGCATTTAGTTTGCTGACTTGTCTGATCGTAGTCATTGCCAACAAAAATAAAAATTGAAACTTTTTCCGGTATTGGTTCTAATGGTAGACTAGATCTCAGAGTGGAACCACTGCTTTGTGTGAAGATTGGAGATGTTCTGCACCTTTAAGAAAGGTTTTGGTTAGTCTCTGCACTCCCAGCAGGAGACCATTAACCAGTCTCTGGTGTACAGACAATGGTGCTATATATACCTTTAGGGTCGACGTTTCAAGCTGACTCTGTAAAAAAGTTTGTTTATGGTGCAAGATAAGGGGTTTATGACCAGTGTTTCACACAATGGTGCAAAAAAACATTCCGCTCCGGCTACATAAAACCAGGGCATACGTAGATGAAGCATGCACACTCACAAGACCCCTTGTAACCAAGGCTCGGGTCATATCGGAATTTAAAGATGTGTGGTCTGCTTCAGTCTAGAACTGCTGAAGGTCTGATCTGCAGTAGGCACTGAGAGTTCACCATTAAACTCAACTGGTGGCACCACTGACTATTCAGCCAGAATGGGGATATCTACACTGGTTGTGTAGTTTATTATAGTCTGCAATGTCTTCCATAAGAGTGACAGCAGCAGAAAAGCATCAGCTGTAGATTTGGCCAATTGCGTACCAATATTGCCAAAAGTCTCTGTTCTGTCTCTGCCCTGACCGTGAACCAAACTGCTTCTGTCTTCATTCATTTAATTTCACAGTTCTAATTACATGCACATGTCCATGCTGTTGAAATATGCTCAAGAACTAAACACTCACACATTGAAAAGAGTGCAGGAGGTAGATTCCATTAATGATTTACAACCCACCCATCCTGCAAATACACACACAAGGCAAAAACATGTTCAAACATTGTTTCAGAAGGCATTTTCAGTGTTGTCTGCCTCAGCTGTTAAAGGTATTTCTAAATATTTCCCAGAGTTTTTATCATTATTAAGCTTGTTCATTCACAGACCCTGACTCACGGCTGCCCTCCATCCATTATTTATTACTACACTCATTTATATGACTTACCTGCAAGACAAAAAAAACAAAAAAAAAACAAGATGAATTAAAAAATAAAACTGCACCTATAGAATAGCAAGACTTGCTTTTAGCTTTTTATTTTGCCCCAGTGTGTCTGAACCGTCAGGGATTCCTAATTATTTTCTTTTTCCAAACTTATAAACATGTCCAACAGAGAGACTGTATTCTGCAGCCCTAACGCAAGCCACAGATTTCAGACAAATCCTGTTTGTAATTATCAATTCATTTGGGAATATGGGATTTTCTTTAAAAAATAAGGGATTGTTTTGCTCTTGGATGAAGCCACATCAAACAGTATCAAACATAAGCCTTTAATGTGTCTTCAAAACCAAGAAAATGGAAATTCAACAATAAGGCGCCACTGATGAAGTCTGTGAGTCCCCCAGGAAAAGAGTTTGCTGTTTGAAGATAACGTTTTTTTTTTCCCCTTCTCCTTCGCAAAAGAAGAAAAGTTTTGTCAGTGAATCTCAAATAACAAATGAAGTCTGGGCAAATAATTTATGAAACACTTTTGTCAAGGAAATAGTATGCATTGTGGCAAGGCAAAACTCACAGACACACACACACAAGAATTTAGGAAAACAATAATAATCTGGAACTCACATAGGCCCGTATAGCTTGGAGGTTTTAGGGCTTTCCCAACTGTGTCAGAACTGCTTTTCAAAGCCATTTGTCACAGTTTTGTCCTTTTCTTATGGCTGCTATCTATGCATGATTTTTTGAAGTACCTGCCAAAAAACAGAAGGAGTGCAATTCAAGGAAATCCGTCAGAAAGTTTTGAAATCTAAGGGAAAAAATAACATTTTTGGAGTAAATGTTCCTTGATTTGATTTATGTTGACATGTAGGACAGAACATATACAACTATCCTGGAGGTTTGTGCTGACAATAAGTTTTGGGCACTATAAGCTTAAAGTATAAGATCTAGGATAAGGGCAAGGATGTTTAATGAAAAATGTAGTGTGAAAAAACAAGCACGAATAAAGGTTTTACTGTTGACATTGTTGATTTGTGTATCACTTCAAACATTTCATCCTTTAATCTACTTTTATTCACAGTTCAGGATCTTACATGTCTAACAGAACTGCTAGGTTTAAGAATAAATAGAATACAAAAAAAAAAGTAAGAAAGAGAGATGAGCGATAAGTAACTGAGCGATCCTATCATGTCCGAAGAAGTCAAAAGTTCAAGCCCATTAATATGCAGAATTGATGCATCCAGAAGATGACGAGGCTGAGTAATACAGCTCTGTGTCAGACATATTTGGGTGAGAAAGCTGTGCTGTGACTAAGATGGCACTAGGGCAGTACAGGACATTACTCACACACATCCTCTGACTAGCATTCAACCTAGAATATTATCAACGCTCTACTGTTCCTGGATGTCCATAAATAACATGAATCACCTTTTAAACAAGCTTCAGTTGCCATGTTTGCAATAACCTGCACAGTAGGCAACATCATACTGTGCTTGCTCTTCTATAAACAGGTATGCATCAAGAATATTAATAGTCAGGTTCATATCATTAGCAAGGTCTTGCTTTGGCAACTGTTTTTAAGTGATTGCAAATTGCGCACTCATGATAACTAAAGACAATTAACATTTTAATGAGTGTCATAATCAACACACAATGCTCCGAGATGGTAATAGGATTGTACTGGGTGAGTCATTATAGATTAAGATTGTTGTTTCCCTAGAGCCCCGTAAGGTGAAGGGTCCCGAGTCCTTGTAAAAGCACAATCATTAGTCTGCAGTGACCTGGATCCTTTTCTGGCTGACTGATTTGGACTCAGTGGCCCAAAAGGATCGTCGTACAAGAACCATCATGAGTTGAGGTCATTGTCATTCTGGACCCTCTCTGTGGTCATTAAAATCATCTCAGTACAGTAAAGTCTTTGGGGATCTGGAACTATATCTAAGCAGCTCAGTCATCATTTGAGGCAAGACAGCTGGAGGTCATGAGCAGTCATTACCATCCTACTGTAACAGACAACAAGATCCAGCTTAAGACAAGGTGAAGCATTCATTCATTCACACGCAATCACACACACACACACACACACACACGCACACACACACACACGCACACACACACACACACTTACAGGCATGTTTTATTAGGTAGGTAGGAGGACCTGGAGGAAACTGGAGGAAACCCAGGCAGACACAGAAATGATATGCCCAGAAACTCCACACACTCATTAACCTGAGTCCAAAATGGAGCCAGGAAACCTGGAGCTTAAAAAAGAACTGGCTTGTCATAATTATTAATCAGCATTAGCTAACTTAGCCAGCTGCCAAAACACAGCACTGTGTTAACGTTGCTAGTTTGGTAGTTGGCTTAGTTCTTGGTAATTTTCTGATAGTAGCTATTTGATTTTAGAAGCTAGCCAAGGTCACTGGCTAACATTAAGCTTTTACACAGATAGCACACATACACCATAACTGAGCAACTGAATAAATATTCCAAACTGATTAGGAGCATAAAATGCAGAATATTAAGAACACACATTACCAGTGAGCCAAAATTACAGCCTGGACATCATCCTGGTTAGCAAACAAGCTGAATGTGACATCATTTGTGCATATTTAGTACTGTACATGCTGAAAAATCCAGCTACACAGCTGCCAATACACAAAGCTGGTTGAGCATCTTTGCCAGCTGGTCGAATCTGAATTGCCAACACTAATATAAAATCAGTTAGCAGCTGGCAAAGATGGTCTACCAGTTTGACCGGGTCAGACCATGCAGAGGTTATGGGTGAATTACCTTGCAAATAAACAGCAAAGTTCAATAGCAGACAAGGTTAGGTTTATATACTAGACATTAGGTTAAATATTAATATAGTACTTAAAACCATTAACTAGGTATTCTAGAAAATTAGTTAACGCGATGCTAGATATCATATGTTGTGTAACTACTAGCAACTGGTAGTCCTCATGCTTCCAGATCAGTGGTTATAGCCACCAGTTATGACTAATAGAGTAGAAATTCGCAGTGACAATATTAAAGTATTTGTAGTTCACATTGGTTCATATTTTTAATCAAAAATAAATGAATAAAAAAATAATTAAAGCATTATGACTATATAAAACTGTATGAAATCTGAGTAGGTTGATAGTACAGCTAATGTTCCTCATCCATTATTCAACAACCATAACTGTGATCAGCACAGAATGTTTGATGGTAACTGAATTGATGTTATTGGACTCAGAGCACTGATTACTAAAGCCCGAGCAGCCTCACGCAGCATGTTACTGTGACTGACTACGGTTCAGTGTCCACTGTGTTTACAGGTTCCATAAAGCAGCTGGAAGCTGGCAATGTGTTCACATGAAATACGTCCCATAGCCAGAGTTAACATGGCCATCGGGACCATCCGCCCAAGAACCCAAGTCCTAGTGTTGAGCATACTCTTAGTAAAAAAGTGGAGAGTGTTACCCCTCGTGTTCCCTTACAATCAAGATATAAAGGAGAATTCATAAGCTGCACCTGAGGGTAAACATAACAAGAGAAGACGACATATAAAGAGGCTTGTAATAATGTATATAAGGAAACATGGCACTATTAGCCTGGGAGGCGGGTGATTCACAAGCCATGTATGATTGATGAAACACGGTTCATTGTGTGTGTACAGGTTTATAAGTTCCCCAGAGTGTTATGTGAAGCCAGTCATTTTAGCCCAGATGACACTAAAAGGCTCTAATCAACTCCCCAACAGCTTCATAATGACCTCTGGGTTCAACTGACATGGATTGTTTTTACTTGTTTCAGGATCTGCCCAAGACTGTACCAAGGAAATGAAGTTTAAAGCAAGATACAGCAAAATAAGAAATGTTTTTTTTATCCCCACAAACTTTGCTTTTACAACAAAATCTCATGCAGATGCTGCACTTCAAACAGCTGTCAGATGAATTCATTCAGTAATAAACAGCAACTAGTTTTTGGAAACACTCTAGACACTAAAACACTGTATTGTTTTCACATTCGAGCGATTGAACATTTATATAACGTGAGGACGCTATTCTGTACCCCATGTTATCATAACTAACATTCTTAACATAACATGCTGTGCTTCAAGTGGTTTGTTTATAGTGTCCAACACCCAGTTGTTTTTCATGCGTGTTTCTGGATTTCCATGAACCACATGAAAAGACACGGGGGTTTTTTTGAAAGTTAAAAAAAATACAATTAGAGACTTTATTGTGGGTCATTTATAGTGAAGTTGATTCCATTTACAGCTCCAGAATAACGTAGCAAGAAATTCCATTAATAATGCAAAACCATGTAAAGCATTTTAACTCTTAGTGCCGTACCGCCGTTCTAAAAGGATACATTTTGTATAAGAGTGGAAAGAACACAAACATAGTGAGCATCTCTCAGTAAAAAGGTCATGTTAATTAAATGTGGTGAGTTCTTTTACTATATGGATCACATTTTAGCATTAATGTGAAACAGAGATGGGTTGGTAGGCTTAAGCCAGCACCGAAAGGAAAGCTTAAATTCTCAAATTGCAGGTTCATTATGTGGTTGCTTTATAGAAAATGAAAATCCTTCCCTAACTACTAAAATACATCTTTCCTAACGGCACTGAAAAATCATTAGTGACCGATTTTTTTTACTCGTCACTCAGTTTATTTTTTAAGTCGTCATAACTGCCAGTGGGAATAAACATGGCGCACGGGTATTTTTACTTCAGTGTACGACATCTGACACTGTAATGACAGGTTTTCGAAGGCAACAATTTAAAGACATGCGGATCATTGTCTGGTCAATCAAGTCGTCACGGTAGGAACTATCGCAAATCTGAGAAGTAATAGAAAATAGAACAAGAAATTGTCCAATGTTTAATGAAATGATTCAAATCTCCAGAGTAAATATACAGTAGTGTAGCTATGTGCCTTAGAAAACTAAGACCTAGAAAACAAGCACTTGCTATGGTCTAATGAAAAGTTTTTACAGCTAAATTGCTAACTGGAAGAACTGATGCAGTACGCCTGACGTCACAAATGGTTCACCTTTGAGCCTCTCCTTCCCGGCGCACACATCTATGAAAAACGTGTCGTATTTTTGCAAGTGGCTGGTTGTGACAGCGCTCCACTGTGTAGAAACACTACTGCTTTTATTCAGTGCCGTGGCCACAGGCTGAGGCTGCTGGAGCCAAGTCCTGCACCTGCTTCTCCAACACTTCAACAGACCATTTTCCTGCCAAGCGGGACCAATCAAGCAATCAGCTAGATCTCTGCGGAAACTGACAGAAATAAGATTTAGTAGGACAGTAAGCAGAAAGGTGTGTGTGTTTGTGTGGGCATGGTTTTATTTCTTAGCGAGGAATGACTGTTCCCTCAAGGATAGGAATATGTGACAGTTTTGACCTTGTAGGTTAAATCACTAGAAGAGACTAAAGGTTTCTTGGTTACTGAGGTGAAGGTTAGGGTTAGATTTAGATTTAAGACTGTGTAAGACTCTGTGTGTTGGTGTGTGTGTGTGTGTGTGTGTGGTTGGGCTTTTTGTTTTAATTAGATTTGTTTACTGAACTGATTATAATACTATAATTATATTAATGGAATTATATTAATATAATAGAAATCTTGTGTCTTGTCAGATATATTAGTTTTCCAGTGATACACCACACCACACTGACCCATTGTTCATGAAGGATAGAATGGCACTGAAATGAAAATACCAGCGCGATTAAAACATGAATCTTGGAACACGCTCATCTGTGTGCAGATGTTTCCTCACTGATGACTAAATTATACATTCATGACCAAGCAGTTCACATTCCAAATCAAATGTCATCCAATTACCAAGAAAAAAAGAGAAAAAAAAAAGATTCCCAGTTACCATGTTAAATTAGAAACAATCATTTTTATTGTAAATTTTCCTCCGCGGTTAAGGGTTAAGGTTATGCCTGAGTCTGTAAATATAAACATATATAGAACTAAACACACAGCAACTTTTCACAAAAGGATGCTTAAAAAGGACTCCAACCCTTTCCAAGACTGTGAGGTTCGTTAAACTGATTAGAGGTTACCAGAGGACATCAGATCTTCTCAGATCTTTCTTCTGGAAGTAATTAAGCTGCTCGAAAGAGAAAGACTGAAAACTCCCATCAGAACATGAACGTTCTTTCCATTATGTCGAACTCAAATCAAAAACATATTCATTAGTATCGGAAAACTAACATGCAAATCTTAACCACTTAAAAAGGAACAGCTAAATATGTACAAGATCAGAAACAGTGGAGTCCACTGGTGCATTTTCTCTGCTATCAACTTTTATTTTATTTTTTATTATTATTACAGAAACCACTCATCGTCTTGTACCGCAACAACATCTTTCAGCTGAGGACTGAATGGAGACTGGAGCTGAGGGTGACATGCAGTAACAAGCAGCATTTTCGATGCATTGACACATTTTCCCCAGTTCAAACACTGGCACCAAATAATGATGGACCACTGAAGAGGGAATAAAAGTCTGTCTGGAGAGCAGCAGACCACAAGTAGAGATAGGGAAGGCGGGTTGTGTGTAGACAGAGAGAGCACTGCAGCACAGTAGCTACTAACGAATACAAGAAGAAAGGAGGTCCTACACGTTGAAAATTTGTAATATGAGGAGACATTTGTGCCCAAATTAGGCTAGGATCTGGACAACAAAGACATGGAGGACTTCACTGACAGCAAAGCTGTGAGCACGGCTGCCCGACTCTGGCTGCTGTGTGTCTCAAGGGAGAGATTTACTTCACAGCTGGCACAAGCGCAACAGAACTGATCTGCCTTTCCCATAAATCCCCCCTCCCTGCTTTGCTTACTCGTAGCGTCGGACTGGGCTGGGTGTCGGGGATAGCACACATCTCATCAGTCACACCGCAATCTCTCTGCCAAGACTGTGCCCAGCGGAGTAACACTGTGCAACGTTTTTCTCTCCATGCTCTTGCACACACTCTCTTTCCTTCATCTACACACCCTTGCTAACTAAAAGAGCTGTTGTTCCACCCGTCTGTATCCAGATCCCCCTTTCAAACGCTCTTTGTATATAAAGGTGGACATGTTTGTGTGTATCTTGAACGTGTGCTATATCCATCATTTTCTTGTTGCTTGGCTGAAACTGACTGACCTCCGAGTTGCATTTAGCCAGTTTAGTCGGTTTAGCCTAGGCCCTTGCCTCTTTTAACCCTAGCCAAAAGGGCTGGGCCCTGGAGAGTTAAAGAAAGTGGAAAACCCACGCTTGGCTGCTTTTCTGTTTACTACTGAGTTTTACACACCGCTCATGGAAGAAACAAAAGCAATGCGGACAGTATGCAAGTTTCTCTCCAGCTGCCTCAATCATCATCAGCTACAGGATTTTAAGAGCAGAGGCTGATCTTTACCACTAAGACCACATCCGTGCCCAAACTCACCCCCGAGATCACACTGAACCAGATAAACAACCATCCACATAACAACCATCCACCAGAGATTTTTTCTACAGGAGCCAATCGTTATGGTCCAGTTGGATTTTTAATAGCTTTTTCATGGCTTAGAGACACTGGGCCTGGGGTGTCCAGATTTACAATATTCAGTGCCAATTTTTACACTTATCCTTTAGCATGTGGTTTTTATGATTCATGAATATTGTCTTGGATGGTACAGTGGTGCAGTCAGCAGCATTTAGCACAGCTCCAGGGTCCCTGTTTCAACCCTGAGCTCAGGTTACTGTTTGTGTGAAGTTTTGCATGTTCTTCATGTGTCTGTGTAAAGTTCTACGAGGTTCTCTGGTTTTCTCTCACATCCCAAAAACACGTGGGTAGATGTAAAATGCCTCAAGATGTGTATCAGTAAATGTGCGGTTGCGAGGGTGCATTGTGTCCTGCAATGGACCAGGGTGTATTCCCGCTCCACACCCAGTGTTCCCGGGATCTGATCCAGATCCACCACAATCCTAAAGACAAATCAATCAATCAATAATATTATCTTTTATAGCCTAGAATAATTAGTGCATTTCTATGTAAATTGTGTATCTATTAGGTAAAATCAACCACTAAAACTATCAGGTGGTGCGTGAAGCAAGTACATTCAACAGAACAAAAACCTTGTTCATTTTATGTGAAGTAGCTGATGGAACAGCTTGTCCGGTTTGGGTCAGTATTATTGCTAAGATGTAGCCTTGTGTTTCTACTGTTGTGGTCAACAACTCAGAATTTCCCACCAAAGAAAACGCCCCTCAACTTGTAATTCCTAGTCAGAATCTTGGGACGGTCTCCTCAACCCCAAGCTCACGACATATGACATCAACATCAAGGCTTATCAACATGGCTGCTCATTCAACAGTCAACAAAATGTCCCTTCACTAATTTTATAGTAGTTTGTAATATGTAATCAGTTCAAAGTAGTATTTACTTTACATTAATCATCATAGACACATTGGTTAGTTTAATCTATCTGCTATTTTCCGATGGATTCTGTATGTTTGAAAGTTTTCTACTGTATCGATAGCACAACTTAACCTCTCATATGTAACTTTTATAGTTATGGATTAACAGAAAACTGCTATCATGTCTTATTTACCGGCCTCAAAACGAAAAGTTTTCCTAGAGCGCTTGTATTTTAACCCTAAACTGCACCCAGAGCTTGACTGTGGATGATGGGAGACACCATAGGATCTCCATCCAACTTCTTAACATGGCTCTTCAGCCTTGTCAGGAGGATGTCACTGCAAAAGGAAGTTAAACTGTGTGTGAATGAGGTTTAATATTACCAAGGGTAGCTAGTTGTTTGATTGACCAGTGATGTCCAGTGTCCCTCAGCAACATACACAAAAGGATTACTTTAACTTCAGTAGCTGTTTGTTCTCTTATTTAATCGTGAGACTGGCTAGCTAGCTTGCATAATCAAATAGCTACAATAATAGTTCGGAAATAGCAGAACAAAATGCAAAGAATCGTGTACCTGAATACAAGCAGAGGTTTGCTGTTTATTTTTGAATTACTTCGAATGTATTTAGGTATCCGGAAATAACATACAGTGAGCTGTTGCAGTTAATGAACAGTTTCTATTAAGAAAACCCGAGTGATCCTGAAAATGTATCTTCATAACAAATAACAGAAATTACTCATAGTACATAGTGTTACATTTGATACAAAAAACATTTGCAAGCGAGTGCTTATAAATCAAACTAGGTTTCTTTCACATAAAGAGGTATTACTTACTTCTGCATTGCAAAATAAAGTGGATAACATTCACCATACAGCTGCTGGTTTGTTTGTTTTTTCTTTAAAGTGCACTATTAACTAGCTTGTTGCTAACATAGCACATTTTCATGAAGTATTTCCTAACATTTTGAAATGAGATCACGTTATTTTCTCACAGCAAGTCCGAATCTTGTATTTGAAAGATTAACTGTACATTTGTTATTTACATCAAAATAAACAAGATCCAAACAGAGCAACAAAACTGATGCTTAACTTTCTCAGGTTTCTAATGACCTGGGTTGCGATGGCATAACTGTTTTTATCCTGCTTTGTAGACAGCAGAGTCAATTTAATGATCAGTAACTAAAACTATAATTCACAGCACAGCGAGATTCATGATGCTGAATTATAATGCACTATTTTGTGACTATGAAAAATATCACCTCATTAAATGCTAGTAGTAAAAAGCTTTGCTTTTTGCGAAAATTAAGGAATAATTCAATCCCATCTAACTTCTGCTGTTTTCTCTTAACTATTTCTTTTCAGTATGCTGGTAGCTGCAGTTCCACATGACTGCCTGTGATTTACAGCCTATTTGGACAACGCACTTAATCTCTTGTAGCTCCTGTGTTCGTCCTGCGAGGTAAAAGCTAACTGTCATGGCAAGGATAACACAAAAGAAACACATCGCTAACAGCTTCAAAATGCTCAAAATGAATCAAATCTACCTTCATTTCTCCAACTGGATTTTTGTTTTCATTTTACATGACAGGAAAGTAGCATAAACAGCATGCAGACCTGTATGCAAACATTTGTATAGTTAGTTTCCTTCAGGTAGGTGTAATAAAAATGGAAAAGTTTTAAACAAATCAATTACTGTCTAGGTTTTTTTTTAGTGGCTGACTGGCAATATTTGTAATTCGCTGAAAAGTTTAAGCGCGGAAACGGAACATTTCTGACGCTAATCTTTTTTGTCTGTTGGTTCTGTTTGTCAAAAAAGTGCTTTTGAAGTAAATATCTATCTTGCGTGCTTGCTTGGTCTTCTTGCATCTGTTTATAATACAAGCATTTTCAACAAGCTCTTGCAGGACAATAACCGGAACATTCCGAATACAATAAATCTTGGTTCCTACAATACCAATTTTTTTTTTTTTGTCTTGCAGAAATCCACTCACAGCTGTAGCCCTCATCACATGCTTCTCCAATTTGATAAATTCACCCAGTAAATAATAAACACAGGAACACAAACAAAAGAGAAAAGCCTGTGTGGAAGAATGGTGGAGTAATTATGTTCATTTTGTAGATCTCCTCACAACATGTTCAGCCAAGCACAGCTTTACTCCTCACTGCCTCAATCACACGTGGACAAGGTGAGCAGCTCTGAGCTCCATCTAAAGCTATTTTGTAGCTAGAAACAGAGGTCAAGTTAATCTGCGAGGTCTTAGAGGATGAACCAAAATAAAAATGGACTTTCTTTCTCTTCTCTCATCACACTATGCAGCAGTAACTGATGCTTTTCATCCTCAAAGAGAAATCACACTTCTTGATCAGCCTTTTTTCCTGAAATGTTTACAGACACATTTCTTCAAGAAGAGCCTTTGAACTGTTGCTTTCTCCTCTCAATTTCCTGTGCGAGGCCATTTGTGCAATATAGTGCCCATGCAAAATTGTTCCACTTCCACTTCTATCATCACACACAGAACAGAGGGCATGACCAAATCCTCCCTGCGCTGTGGGTTAAGTGAGAGTGAGTATTGACGTCAGCCTGATTTCTTCACTAATGTGCTGCTTTTCTCCGAATGTGTCCAGATCTCATGCTTAAGACTAAATGGATGAGAGAACTAACAAATGGCTGATGACCTCTGTGCAGGGAGAGTGCGTAAAAGCCTATCTCGCTCGTGCAAGCATCTCAGTGGGAGTATAGCAAGCATCCCTCTGGAGTGCGCTCGCCAGAACAGTATTGATATTGCCACACGATCGTTTTATTCATAAGAGTTTAATGTTCACACATTTATGTGCTGAGACCGAAGCTAAAAGATATAGAGAGCATGGCGTCGCTCAAAATAGAGTTCAGGAACTGTACATAAGAACATTGGGATTTAAAGCATTATATTAGTAGATATATAATTAGATATATAATTATTAGTCATCATTAATTTCATTTAATTTTAATACTAGTTATTGCACCACAACAAATCTGAAAACTAATGATGATATGAAGAAGAAACCTGTTCAACAGGACGGATGTCTTTAAGTAAACGAGAGAGAGAGAGAGAGAGAGAGAGAGAGAGAGAGAGATTTGCTTTAGGAGTTAAACTGTAGGAAAATGTCAGGCTATTTTGGTTTCTCTAAAAAAGGGAATTTGCAAACACAGACAGTGGGGTTTGGTGTACAAAGGAAGCCAAAGGAATGTGGAGTCCACATTATTTAGCTCAGTTTTAATTGTCTGCAAAAAGAACAATTACAGAAAAAAACCTGATTTAAATACTGCGGAGAATTTTGCTAAATGCTACTTAATTTCGACCCCCTTAAAGGCAAAACCTTCAATTTAATGAAGAGCTAAACTTGTTTCATGTTTTCTCTTGAGAAACAGAATTACACAGATTTGAGAGGGTGACGGGTCATTTGGAGTGAAATCGTTTCAAAATTATTGCTGTCTAGGAAAAAAAAAAAATAAGTGGGGCGTTTTCAGGTTTATAACATTCTGTTTCATCAGGTTCAGCTGCCTTATTTAAAAAAACAAAAAAAACATAGACGTTTTGTTTTACCAGATTAAAAACTGAATCTAAATTATCATTAAATATATCATAAACTATTTATGACTATTTTTTTAATTTGTTTCAGAAATGTTTTTTTTTTAAAAAACAAACATTTGAACATTTAAAAAAAGGAAAACAAACACTATATAATTCTATACTTCTACCAATTAATAATAGTAATAATAATAATAATAATAATAATAATAATAATAATAATAATAATAATAAAAAGTATTATAAAATAATCTATTATGGATAAAAATGAAACAAACTTGAATGAGAGAAAGGAAAACAAAATTATATTATTCTATACTACAAATAATAATAATAATAATAATAATAATTATTATTATTATTATTATTATTATTATATACAAAAGTATTTTTAGATTTTAATATGTTAGACATAAGTTATTCCATACTGCATATATATATATATATATATATATATATATATATATAGATATATATATATATATATATATAGATATATATATATATATATATATATAAATATATATTTCCTACTGTTTTAACACCTGCACTACATAATTTTCTTTCTACCCATTTCTTGTCACTTTTCCTGGCAAAATGCTTCTGCCTGGACTTCATTTTGCCAGAAGAAATAATAAAAAGAGGGAAAAAAGAACAAATATTTGATTGTGGTTCTGAAAAAAAATCTACAAAAATACCAGAAGCACTGAGGATTGCTTATGGTATATTTTATGGATCTGCTCAGCGACTCGGTGCTCTGTTTCTGAATCTTTTCTGAAAGGGAAAAAAACTCCTCTGTTGTAGGAGACACAGAACATTTAAAGGACGAAAAGAAACATAAAAGGTGACTGCACCAGAACAAAGCTGAGCTCAAAACATATCAGACTTTTATCCCTAAAACTCATTTCTCATTCTAAGTGAGTAGGTGTAAAATGCAGACGCAGTCCTGTAGGGTTGTTATTATTATATGGAGCACAAAGCTGATGCTGGATGGAAAATTATACAGCTCTGGAATTTTTCAGTGGAATATACCTGCAAGTTGTAGCTAAACACACAACAAATCCCACAATCCCCTTCTGGATTACTGGAATATCCCTAAATTAAAAGTCCACATATTGCCTCCTAGTGGTAGAAACACGTCGGAGCAGTCACGAGCTCTGATTTATTCTGCATGCTGCTCAAACACCGCAACGCGGATTGATCTGTTAATGTTTCGGCTCTTAATATAAACGTGTGCTCACTTTTACAATTCACTGCTGTCTGGGGATTTGGGGAGGGGGGTGATTTATGAAACCATTAATTATTATTATTATTATTATTATTATTATTATTATTATTATTATTATTATTAAGCAAAGAAGGAACTAGAAAGGGGATCATGGTGTGTCAAGATTGTATTTATGCTCCAAAATATCAGCCAGGACAGATACAGTAATAGTCTCCTTCACAGCTGGGGTTCAATGTCATTTTCCATTCAGGGAACCAATTTCACTCCCAAACACACACACACACACACACACACACACACACACGAACGCGCACGCACACAGGCGCATCATTAGATGGACAGCATCTAAAGCTTATGGAAATACACATACAAACATTCTCTCTCTCTCTCTCTCTCTCTCTCTCTCTCTCTGTCTTGCTCTCTCTCTCTCTCTCTCTGTCTCGCTCTCTCTCTCTCTCTCTCTCTCTAGCTCGCTCTCTGTCTGTGTGTCTCTCTCTCTCTCTCTCTAGCTCGCTCTCTGTCTGTCTCTCTCTCTCTCTCTCTCTCTCTCTCTCTCTGTGTCTCTCTCTCACTCTGTCTGTCTGTGTCTCTCTGTGTCTCTCTGTGTGTGTCTCTCTGTCTCTCTCTCTCTCTCTCTTAAACCTAAGCATGTATGGAGAAACCTTCCCCGAGTAGAACACTCACTAAAGCTGTAACCCCTCAAACATAATTTGTGTTTATTTTAAAATTATTTGAGATTGATGGTATGACGGAATGTCTAACAGGGCACTCGTTCATTCATTACATTTTCATAGCAAATTATCAACAATTAACATTGTATTCTGAGTTACACGATAACAGGGCTGCTCAAAAGTACTACATAAATATAAATTTAATGGTAAAAAATATCTTATTACCATTATTAATATTTATTTTTGATGTTCTGCTTGGGCAAATATGTGGGATTTCTGTGCCAACGTGTCAAAATACACCTGAATAAACAATCTGATTGCTCTTGATTGCTGCCTTAATCAGTCCTGCTGAAATAAGCTTTGTAGCTTATGTAGGCCTATGATTTATTTATGAATTACACATGTTTCAAAGTTTCTGAACTATTTAGAAATCCTTAACACTCCGGTTTATTTAGTTAGTTTGAACAGTATTTGTTCAGTAATTTTCACTTCACCACACCTTACAGTTGTAGATCAATATTATTCCTCTACTTTTCAGTAACTAAAAAAAAATAGACCTATGAAAATATTATTGTTCTTGGTATTTCAAGAAATATAGCATTGCTTAGTATTAGTTCCATAACCATTGTGTAAAACATGTGCTTTAAAGGCTGAAAGGAAATGCATTTTAAATAAGAATGAATGTGTAAACTTTTCACATTAATGTAAAAAATGAAGGAATGGAAGAAACTGCAAAGCAAAAACAACAGGCATATTAATGTCTCAGGCTTTAGGTAACATGATAAAAGATTTAACTAAATATCCATGAAAATAGGACTATTTCTTTTAATTATATGAATGAATGAATTGTACTAGCTTGGCTCGCAGAGAAAAATCTGGAACAGGAGACGCAACACACCATAACCAATACTTATCTGCATTTTTCTCCCAGCCAAATACGCTGCACTAAATTCTGCCATATCGCGTAACGTAAGATGTGTGCTTTTTTGGCCTGGCTCGTGCACAAAAATAACAATCACTAGGTTCAACTGACCCTAGTCACATTGCTCACTGGCTTGTGACTGCAATTCCCTTTAAGACAGGATTCATGAATAGTCAAGTTCTACATTGAAAATAAAATCCACTCAGAGGTAGTGTTACATTCCACCACTATCCATATCTATCCATCCATCCATCTATCTCCACACAAGTACATGCACACCTACATATGTATATGTATATGTATATGTATATGTATATGTATATGTATATATATATATATATAGAGAGAGAGAGAGAGAGAGAGAGAGAGAGAGAGATTTTTTAAAATGCCATTAACAAACAACGTATGTACTAAAATATTTGGTTCCAATGGATTTCAAGGAAACAAGGGAAGAACAGCACATATAATACCGCTGAACAAATGACTTTTACCGCTGACTTGAAGACACATGTATATATATATATATATATGTGTGTGTGTGTGTGTCTGTGTATGTATGTATGTATATATAGGAGAGAGAGTTATGTCTGCTTGTAATTCACTTACAGGCACAGCTTCGACACTCAATCAGAGCGGCGATGGAGGGCCGCAGGAACATGTCCAAACCCATGTGCCGGATCCATTACCTGCACACAGGCCGGCGCCACATGTGGGATGACTAATATATTCCTATACATTGCTGTAAATATTATGTATTTCCTGGCAATGGCACTCCATTGCCAGTGTAATAAACATATTATTTTATCCAGCACAGACAACTGTGCTATTATTCACAAATACAGGACTTTTATTATTCTTTGGCTGCTGGTTTCGATTTGAAGGACAAGCCACTGGACATGAAACATATGGCCAACAGGTTTGTCTAACTCCAGTTTTGGTGTATTAATAAAATCATCACCACAGCCTGGACCATATACAGAAACCCAGAGATACAACGATATGGAGTCCAAATGTTTTGTCAAATATAAGTGAGGTGTATTAATACAATTACTGTTTCATTTTACAAAATAATATGTGCATTCTAATGCTATATTATGCTTATCCATAAACATACTCTATTAATTCTATAACTGTAGCGATAGCTACAAGGAAAACAGTTGCAGTCTGGTAAGTCAATAATAAAATAATATTTCTATTAAATTTCCTGCTTTCAAGAACATCAGATAAACTACCTCCATTAACCGTGTACAACTTTTACTGACATCTTTTTTAATCACCAAAGCAAGATTATTTCTTTTTTGTAGAACATAGTGTAAAGAAGTTTGTATTAAAGTACATAGTGTGAGTATTTGAAATAAGTATTTGCACTTTGTTTTTTGTTATTTAATACGCCACCAGTACATACATACTCTATGAATTTACACAGATAATGTCTTTTGACTTTGACAAATAAGTATGGATCCATAAAAAGAGATATGTT
The DNA here is from genome assembly GCF_019097595.1 of Hemibagrus wyckioides. Taxonomy (NCBI): domain Eukaryota; kingdom Metazoa; phylum Chordata; class Actinopteri; order Siluriformes; family Bagridae; genus Hemibagrus; species Hemibagrus wyckioides. The sequence goes on along the minus strand of NC_080733.1, from coordinate 6,594,791 downwards.
TAAAAAGAATTCAAACACTACGAATGGCCAACATAAGTACTCTGTTACAAATCCACTGTTGCCGATTACAGCCTCAAGATGTCTACAATATGAAGTAAATGTAGGGTTTTTTTTTGCAATATTCTAGTTCAATTTTGGCCCATTGCTCTTGGCAAATCATCTTTAGTTCCGCAAGGTTATGAGTTTCCCTCTGATGGATTCGGAATTTCAAAATCCTCCCTAAATTTATTATTGAAGTCAGAAAATTGTCTAGTCCATGCAAGGCCTTCTTGAGTTGTTTCGGTTGTATGTTTGGGATTCTTGTCTTCTTGAAATAACCGTTTTTTAGATTCAGTTTATTGTCCAATGAGATTAAATTCTCTTCTTAAATGTCCTGGTACATCACTCCAGTCATGTTTCCTTTGATGACATGTAATGCTGCAGCACTGGTCGGAGATATGATATGAAGCCTCTAATCATGATGCTCTCGCCTCCATGCTTCACTGTGGGTCTGGTGTTCTTGTGATCATTTACACATCCCGTCTACTTTCTCCAAACATGACAAGCGGAATTATAGCCAGCAGGTTTTGTTCTACAACAGTTCTGATTCATTTTATTCACATTTCGTTGTTGTTGTTGTTGTTTTCATTTTAGAGCCACATCTCTGTGGCTCTTTTACAGGAGTTTGGCATGGGGTGTAAAATGGCGATGATTGTTGGTGCAGTTTATTGTGTATTGTTCTCTGTGTTGTTGCTTTCTGGACATCCTGCAACACTTTTCATGTGACTGCTGGCTTCTCTCTTGCCTTCCTTATCATTAGATCCTGTTGTGAAATCTTGTGTAGCTCACTTATCTGGGGACCGTTGTGGTTGTGGTTCCATGAGCTTTGGCACTAGGATTGCTGTGGATAATACCACTTAGAAACCAAGGAGTGAGTCTCTGTCAATGAACAGTTGATAACTTTAACAAAACAGCTTTCATGTTATAACTAGAATAAATTTCCTAGTTACACAATAGCACTTTTTGACCATATTGCACAAAATTATAGAAGGGAAATGATTTATAAACTCACTATAAGGATGGTTTACTTTTGAATCTTTGAGGTTTCTTCCTCCTATAGTCTCATGGTGTTTTCCCTCAGCAATGTCACCCCTGACTTGCTCATTAGGAATAAAGTTTGAAATATTTGAAATTCATATCCTGAATTTTTATATTCATGTAAAGCAGATTTGTGACAATGTACATTGTTAAAAACTCTACACAAATAAAAGTGAAATTAATTGAACTTTACACCAGGTTATTATTGAAGGAATTCAGTGATTCAAGTCTTTTATTGTCATTTCAACCATATACAGCTGGTACAGTACAGAGTAAAATTAAACAAAGTTCCTCCAGGGACATGGTGTTACATAAAACTCAGAACTACAGGAGAGAAATCAGTGCATTACTTATACCTACACAATAGTAAATATATTGCATGTGTGTGCAAACAGTATCATTTCATGATACAGTAATTTGTCTTAAAGTCTTTAAGTAGAATTTTCCATTCAAGTGATATTCAATAAAGTCGAGAAGCTCCTAATGTTAGGAAGCCCCTTTATCCTTCACCATGATTGCTTCCTGTTGCATGAAATCTTTTAAGTCAAAAGACATTATGAGTTTAAATCTGAAGTGGAAAAATGCATTAGAAATATATTAAATAACAAAACGTGTCTGAATCTTTCCTTCACCTCCCTGTTTACTGACACTAGTTTATTTCCACTGAGCCACATTGCACTAATTAGTCATATTGTCAGGGAAACTACTTACTTCATTATGGAGATCACTGATGCTATCACTTGATGACAGAAGGAAGATGGAAAGTGCATTTTATAGCACGATAACATCTTGTTTGTGTTTGATAACTCTGAGTCCGTCTAGTAAATGCAGTCCAATTCTGTGTTTGTGTGCAAAATTTCACCAGGACATTTAGTATTTTACACTCGGATACCACATATTTTTAGGAGAAGTGTTTTTGAGGTAGTAACGGTCTGGTTGTAAAAACTTACAGGCACGAGAATGAATTAATGAGTTATGATGATTAATTATGTAGAGATTGTGTTTAAGAGCTGAATATTTTTGTTTTTTAAAAAAAATTGAGGTGCAATGACTTGTTTAACAGTATTACAGTTTAACAGTTACTCTTGGTAACAACTTGGTAAATTGGCATTATTTCTGAGTAATTATGAATTATAATAATATTTATATTGATATTTTTATGATTACAATTATAAGTATTATTTACACTAGAACATATCGTTATCGTAGTATTATCATAACATTACTGACTGCAAAAATGTTACTATTTTACTTTATTCATCTTCATCCAGATGTTAAGAATTACTGAAAAAAGGTGAAATAATAATGAGAAGCAGACTGAGCATGATTCATTGAACATGTCACTAGAACATGAAAAACTGCTCTTGACAGACGATGTGTGTGCATTATTTATTGTAGCCTGGCATTCCGGCTTGGAGTGGAGTCGCTGCAGCATGCAGGTGTTGGGCAGTGCTTGTTTTTTTCACTGCCGCTGTTTCAGGCAAGTCCTGTCAGGTCAGTCCATTCTTATCAGCGGAACCACAGGAGAGAGGAATCCTAACCTGACCCACAGCAGCCTGGAGAACAGTCACTTGGTCACTGCCTACTCTGCCAGGACAAAACCCTGCTGCTGCCCTCTGCAAGAAAACAAGTCTCTGAGGCCGGAGGCATTCCAGCACGCCTGGCCATCCTCACCCCTATGACCCTTTTCTGTTCCCTCTATCCCTTGTTTCTGTTTGTGTGTAATTTTGGCATCAACACATACTCCTCTTTGAAACGCTGGACATCTAAGAACCTGCTGTTAGTGTGAAGATAAAATACAAACACATAGACAGACTCCTAGACATCTCGTTGTTCAAGACAAATGACAAAAACATAAGGCCTCTCATTTCCTGTGTTTTGAAGTCCATGTTAAGATAATTGTCAAAACAAGAGAACACTCACATATCTCACTCACATCGGCCACACACACACACAGGCTTGCTGTCGTCATTATTGAGAAAGATAATGAAACTTCTCTCACATTCAGAGCAGAGACATGTTGTGAGCTTAAAGTTATCCCAAAGATTTATGTTTTCAATATGCACATATCGATTAGCAACAGAGTTAAGCATGATATACATATAAAATATGTCCATAACACGAATACAAAATCACAACATAAGCCAAAGGCACGTCTCATTATTTAGAGCACATTGAGCCATAAATACCTCTTTCCCCTGACTAGAGTTAGCTAGTTAGTCCTGATATTTATAGCTATTGCCAGCTAGGTGAAAATAACCCCTCTGTTAACCTGCACACTTTATTACGAGGTTTATTGGGCTTGTCTGTGGCCGTGGAAATTGCAAATCCATATACTTTATCACAAGGAGAGGAAAAGCAAAACGCTATTTACTCCAGTCAATTTAGTTTACGGGCTTTGTGGCTTTGCTCACCCCGTTTATTTGTTGAGCAGCCGATTATTTCCTCGTGGTACTTTTTCACCTTTTTGATAATGAGCTGTTGTGTGAAGGCAGACTTAGAGTTTGAATACTGAGGCAGAAGTCTGTAAAATGGGGTTTAAATTTCAGGGGTTAGATTTAGATTTGTGCCGAGAGAGGGAGAGAGGGAGAGAGAGAGAGAGAGAGAGAGAGAGAGAGAGAGAGGCACGTTATGAAGAGTTGGAGAAAGGAGACCAGAACGGAGGGTCTCCTGTAAGCTCAGCTGAGACCGAGAGCCGGTGAGCAGTAACAGGCCATACGTTAACAAGCTCAGTAAAAGCAGAAGGTCTCCTGGGGTCCGGCTACAGGCTGTAAGTGAGTGTCCACTTTAGATCGGCCATGAGATATGATGCGAGTTTCAATGGATTCAGTGTGGTGCATGATTTACTTGTAGTTTTAAGTAACTAAATATATGGGGAGGTTGAAACACACACTTTACTTGTTTATATACTATTCAAAGGTTGTCTATGATTTCAGAGATTCTGTTATCGTTATTCTGCTATCCTTTTTTATTTTTTTAAAACATTTCCCTGCTGCATATATATTTATATGGAAAAAAAAAATCCATGAACCAGCAGTTAACATTCAATATTGAGATACATGACAGAAATACAAAACAACTTTCAACCAGCAAGTTTCCATCTCAAAAACAGAGAAGATAATATTTTAGACTTTGTGGGATTCATTTAAGATATTGCACAGAGTGTGTTGACGTGATCTGGTGACCAATATCACTTACATAGCAGTGTTTATTAAAGTCCAGCCAGAAAACACTGGACATTTTGCTTTATAGATGCCCATATTGGCACCGAGTGATGGTCAGACTGAAATGAAACTCATAAATTTAAAAATGATCCTCAACAGATGGCTCCTTCAATACACTTAAATACAAAAAGGTTACAAACATTACCAAATGTTGTTTGGGCAATGCCAAGTCTGTATTGTCTCTTGTGTCTAATAGTTTTATCAGCAAATATCTCAAGATTACAACAGGCCAAGACACACCAGACAACAGTGTATTAAAGACATTCTTTACCTGTGGCTGGTTAAGCTGTCGTAGGGAAGTCTATCTGTACGTCTCGCTACAGAATAATAAGCCTAATATTCTCTAAAAGCTGTGGTGGAGCTTATCTCCATTAGCTTTTTCCATCGGCTGCTCTCTGAAGTGTCAGAGTTATTTAAACCAGTGAAATCGTGCTTATTTTGACATATGGTTTCTCAGTTTGTTTTTTGTTTGATAATGAGAACCACGTTTGTTGGCTGAAAACATAACATACCGCCTCAGCGAGACCAAAAGGAAATTACCTGAGGCATTTATGCTGATTTTGTTTCGGCACCAAGCTCCGCTCACGTACTTCTGGTGGCTAACAGACCTCTGCTATAAATGTTCAGTGACAGATTAGCTTAGAGATGTCCAACCACATTAAACAGTGTGATAAAACAGCAATGGCATGTTTACTGTGGTAACATAGTAAATAGTAGCATTATTTTAACTCAGACAAATTCTTACTTTTAAAATGACAAGAGGATTGATTAGTACCCAAGCTTTAATAAGTGAAAGCAGGCTTTAAAAAGACTATAGGCCACAATGTTTTAATTTCTCACCATAAGCCTCTGTGGGGGGAAAAAAACCTGAACTGGCAGCACACAAGCCCTCATGGTAGCACTAATGACTGCACCCACGTTGCACTTGTGTGTCTCCCTTCATCTTTCACGTTCTTTCCATCCAGGTGCGTTTTTTAAAAAAAGAAGCCCTCACAAAGGTGCTCCTGTATGTGGCCAAGTCTGTGCTGTTTTGGCAGCGCTCAGATTTTCCAGGGTGAACCTGGCACTCTGTTGTTTTTCCTTTCCTAAACCAGAGCGGGAAGAAAAGCTGATTCGGCTGTGGTGGACAGTGCAAATTGGGTCATTAGGCCCAGGGGGAGCTGAGTGTACAGAGAGCAACCTCACATACAACTCTTCAAGGTCTGCATGGGGTAAGCAGGATGTTACAGAGAAGAAAACAGGAAGAACTGAATGGAGAGAGATGGGGGGGGGCTATTTTTTTTACATAGACTATTAAGGCAAATTAGTATGCATGTGAATGCAGGTTAGACCTTGAACACCAGCAAAAACAACAACAATAATAATAATAATAACCCCTGATGTAATCGACCATTTTTACTCATAACACAAACATTTAATTGAGTATGTTTAATTTCTTTTTATATTGTAATAAATTACAATATTATTTATAACAATTCATAATGTAATAAATAATATTGCAATGAAACATAATTTGGAAAATATCCAAAACAGGCTCCCATTCCCACACGGAAGATAAATATTACTTTGTTATGCTTAACTTCTTATTTCTCATTTTGTGGTGCCTGGCAGAAAACCTCTTTAACATGTCAGAGTTTTGTGAAATGGCATGCAGTACATTTGCCCAGAATGAAAAGGCCTAAAATCTAGCGCTATTTCAATGACTATATAACTCCACTAATTTATCATGTGCTGTTGAGCAGAATCTCGTGTTAAAAAAGAGAAGAATACTGAATGGTAAAAGACTGTGCTACCAAACACACACACACACAATTTATTTACACTAATTGTCTATTCTAACTAGACTCACAGATTTTACCGGAGCAAATTAGAGCCAATGTCTGCAGAGGTCCTGGGTAAAGTTTTTTTGAAATTTTTTGTAAATCAATCGATTGATTTTATTTATAAAACCGCTCAAGTGTGTGTCTAAGAGAACTGGTGCAGTTTAAAAGGCAAAGGGTGGAATACTGATTTGAGTGTGTGAAGTGGTCTTTGTAGTAAATCTTTACTTTATTTTCAAAAGCACTTTCACTTCACAGAATTTATTTAGGTAAGAGAGAGCGAGGGAGAGAGAGAGAGAGGGAGAGAGAGAGAGAGAGACAGACAGACAAAGACTAAGGCAGACAGTCAGACAGAGAGAGAGAGAGAAAGAGAGAGAGAGAGAGAGAATATGAGTGAGACAGACAGACAGAGACAGACACAGGCAAACAGAGACAGAGATAGCGAGGGAGAGAGAGAGAGAGGGAGAGAGAGAGAGAGAGAGAGAGAGACAGACAGACAGAGACTAAGGCAGACAGTCAGGCAGAGAGAGAGAGAGAGAGAGAGAGAGAGAGAGAAACTGTTCTATGAATAAGGAAGACAGAATGGTTGACATCAGCAAAGTTCCAGGAATAAGAAGGCTGATGACCCTCTGCTGCTGTTCTCCACACAGCCATGACAGACCAGGCTGAAAAGTGGCTCACAGATGGAGTAAATTGCTCTTGTCTGGCTCAGCCAGGACTGTGCACGTGTGTGTCTGGGTGTGTGTAAATGCTGCTTCTTAAACAATTACATTGTGTCTGTTATTTTCTGTGTCAAAGGTTCAAGTGTTCCATGTCATGATGTCATTGTGCTGTTTTCTGCACATGAGTTATATTCATTTTCTTTAAATGGCAGAACAGACTTGAGTTAAATTGACCTAGAATATTCAGAGCAACTTTTTGGAATCTATAAATTCAATCTGTTTTCAATTCAACCCACCATTTGTTACAGTAATTGCAAGCAAACTCCTTCCTTGCTGTGTGCGCGCGTGTGTGCAGGTGCAGGTAGATTTGATAGAGCGGCTTTTACACTCCCACAAGCCATTTCCATTCAGTTAAGCTATATTTCATATGCAAAAAAAAACATCACCCCCAAAGAGGAATGCTAGAGTAAATGATGAAAAAGCCCAACAGGAATCCATATCAGATAAGGAAAAATAAAAAGCGCCACATGCCAGAGCAAATGACTGGTCATCGGGTTGTCCAGCTTTATGGATTTGCTGTTCAGTCACAAATCATTATGGCCACAAAGCCAGAACAAAGAGGCAGCATGAGCAAGCCAGTGCAGGCAGGCCAAGGGAGATGATTATAAACAAACATGCTATATAAAAAGCTTTCCATTCCTGTCTCATTTCAAAATGCTGGGTAAAATTGAGAAGCTGTTTTGTGGCTTCTGTAGCACTGCCATGGTTGCAGTGATCAGTCAGTGTGGAAAGCCTTTATAACTGCTGGTAGGAAACTTCAAGCATGTTTACAGCACAGTTTGTAAGTAATTAAAAAGGGAGATTTACTGGTTTTGTATGCTCGCACTTTGGATTTGAAATTAAACAATAGCTACACGGTTGACAAGTAGACTTTTAGACTTAATTGGATCGCATTTAAAGCTACACTGGGTCATCCATACAGGAATCAGGGTTATTTTTACTTTATTCAAATTCACTCAATTGCCCCTAAAGTAATTTGATAAATTAACATAATCTTTTAATAAAATTATATTAAAATGTTCCAGATTAAAAAATCCCTCCAGCGGATAACAGGCTGCAACCCACAGATGTCAGCGCACACAGGGTGATGCTGTGCCAGGTCTGTAATGCCATCATTTTCAGTACTTGTTTCATGCTGTGGGCAACAGCAGTGGGGGATGAGGGCTGAGCTCATTTTTCCATCTCACAGTCCTGAGCTGGTGTCTAATTATCGCATCATAATGAAAAGTTACAATAACGTTGGCCTTTCCGTACCCAAGGCCTGCCTCTGGCACCCCACTCCTACATTGTTCCAACTACCCACCACAGTCTGGCCTCCGAGCATCCGGCCAAGTCTCTCTCAGGCAGCTAAAACAGACTGTGTGAAGAACTTTACGCTGTTTGGTCTGAGAACTAAATGACATTGACGGTGACAAATTAGCAGCATGTTCATTTTAGCAGTGATCTATACAAGGCAATGACAATGAGTCAAGGATAATAGTTGTCTGGCTGCAGTGGAATGGTAAAATGAAGGAGAAAAAAGTTTGGGTGAGATTTATGACTGATACCATTAAAAATGACAAGACTACACCAGAACTGAGTAATAAACACAAGTGGATTTGGATCACGTCAGGTATAACCTGGGCCAAAACAACAAACAAAATACCAAACACAAATACACCATCCATCCATCCTGCTTATACTACACAGGGCTGCAAGGTGCCTGGAGCTTATCCCAGTGATTCTGGGCACAAAGCAGCAGACACCCTGGACAGGTAACCCATCACAAGGCTCAACTGCACACCAACGCATTCAACTCAAGTTAAAGATGCCAATCAGCCTACAGTGCATGTTTTTGGACTGGGGAGGAAGCAGAGTATCCATTATAAACCCCACAAAGCACAGGGAGAACATGCAAACTATGCAAACACACACACAGAGTGGAAGCAGGAATCAAAACCCCAAACTTGGAAGTTCAAGGCAAACATGCTACCCACCAAGCCACCAGTCCACCCACAAATACACAAAAAATAAACATCCCTTTCTCCATTATCCTGCAATCAACAAATAAACCCAATCCTCAAAGAAAATGGTAATCACATTTTACATCCAGTGAAGCAAACTCATTATATTTAAATATACCGTAAACCCCATGAACAAAGCAATAAGAATCCAGCAAACAGTCACTAAAACATGAAATATGCAAGTCCAAACAATTTCACTCTTCGATAATGTGGATTATAACAGTCAGTAAAAATGTAACAAGCTACTGAGAATCAATTTAACAGGCCAACAATATGCAGACAACTTAAACAGCCATGCAGTGATATCATGGGGAATTACAACATATGAACTGGAGCAGAGGAATTAAAAGGGACTGGATCCACGAAAAAACTGACACAGAATGGACGCATACAACAGAGGCAGTGCATTCAACAAGCAAACAATCCAACAGATTCAGGCTGTAACAGTAAATCTCAGCACAGCTTTGAACTTCTGAGAAGGCAACAAGAAAGTAGCATGTATTTAAAGCCTATATGTTCCTATAGCTAGCTTCCCAGTAGGAGCTGTATCTCTGTGGATATTTGGGCACAGGGATAATTATCAGGGGCTGCGCTGTCAACAAACACATAAATGTTTGTTTGATAGGGAGACTTTTTTACACATAATCCCATCCAAGGTTATTACTCATATGAGGCAGGTTGGAGGAGATAAAAGCATCAGAGCAGCACATGGCGAGCTCATAAAGCCTTCATCTGAAGGCATCTCCAACAGGTTTAAAGATTTCCAGTAAACCACAAGCAGGTAACTGGGACATGATGAACTGAAACATAACACACAGAATTATGGAGAGCTACAAAGTGAAGGCCAACTGGGGTTTAACTAATTTCAGTGTCAAAGAATGTATAGGAATTTATCAGTCTTATGGTTGTTAATAGGATTTACTGTTTGCCGGCCTTGAAGCGGCCATGACAAAACATGAAGGTGACTTGAGTTAAGCCCAAGAACAGGCATGCAGACTAAAGACTCAGATCTAAAGATTCAGGATCACTGCATTATAGTTACATACAGTAAGATAAACAAATTGGATAATTTTTTGTTTTATTCATATAAAGTGTTTTTTGGTATATATATAGGAAAACATTGATTTGTGCATTTACAGATTAAAGGCAAATGCAACATTTACTCCATTCTAACACAGAGGTATCCTGTTGTGCCCCTTGCCATGCTATTAAAGGGTAAATGTTTCGCAAGTCGCACACACAAAATGGCATTTTAAATGTGTTCAAAATGCCCTGGTTTAAAGAGATACGCGGCTGTGCTGTCATCATGAAAAACAAGTAACATAAGAGATGACACTGTTCCCGACATGGTTCATCTATATCGCTGTCTCTCAAAGAGAACTAGCCTTTCTCAGATCCTCAGCTTTACCTTCCACTCAGCTTGGGCACATTGCCCAGAAGCTGCAAAAAGGTCTGTACCTACCATGCAAATGAAGCAAGGGCCCACGATCGATCGGAATAGCTGATAAAATAGTTTCCGCTGTAGCTTGGCATGGGGCAATCCCATCTGGCAAGAACAACCACTGTGGAATAAATGTGTATATATACTATGTGGATACGGATTATGGAGATAAAGACCAGATGCAGGAGAAAGCGCAGAGAGAATTTTATAGAAGCCATGCTCACCTTTAGTGTGGAGAGAGACAAAAGAAGCTTTTAAAGACCGGTTCCAGGACTCGGTTAGGGCCTTGCATCACAGAGCGATCATACTTCACAATGTGTGACACAACTCCTGAGAAGAACTTCAAATATGCTGAAAGTCTCAGAGTGACAGCTCCAAGGGGTCACATCATTCTCTAGTAGCACAGTGTGTGTTTTGTGTCCTTACAGGAATTGATATGAAAACAATTGCAGCAAGTCAAATGCACACCTTGCCACATCTGGTTCCTCATGAAGCTGGAATCCAATTAAACCAGATCAGTGAGACAGGAACACTAGGTTACACATAAATATAAGAAGCTGAAAAGGAAGGAAATGGAGGCAAAAGAATAATAAAACTAGCCTCTTTTTCACTCCTCATATGATCTGATCACACGTCCTTCATGTCCCACACCTCAGTGCATCACTGGTTGAGTCACCATCTTTTCAAACGGTTTAGCATTTTTATCATCCTAGACTTTTGGAGGTCAGCCTGCTCTTCTCGCTCAACCTTGCCGGTGTTATCTGATCTGCATCTCAGATCCTAGCAGGGAATGTTACAACAGGATTCTGTTCATTTTATGGGCTATCAGCTTCCTTCTGTTCAGCTCTGAGTGGAACTGATGGTCAGCATGCTGGAGATATAACAGGTGTTGTGCACAGTATAACAGTGCCAAAATCCAAAAATGGAAGCAAGAGTGGACAATAAGATCTGTCTGCAGACTGCATACTAGAGGTAATATAGGAACACTATATATATATATATATACATATGCCAGAGCTGGACATGGTGGAAAATCTTCCTAGATCCATCATTTGGCTATAAAAAAAAAAAAAAATTCTGTGCAATGTGCTCTTAATTTCCTCTGAGCTGCACGTTCATCCACCTAAGTGCATTATAAGGATTGGTACAAATTTACATAGTGTAATAATATATATTAATTTGGTATATCAGTCTATTTTAATTTCATCATTATCAGCACAGCCTAACAAATACTAAAGCTGGCAAATTTATTTGTAGCTGTATATAGCTGTTCTCTGAGGTGTGGTTTGCTGCACAAATAAAACAGAATAAAAATATCAATGTCCTTAAAGATAATTTTTTTTAATTACTGGTTGTCTAATAAAAATTAGTAGTTATGCAACCCCTGCTGCTTACCAGAGAAGATGCTTTTTAAGTATGCATATGGAACTATGGCTGAATTTTCAAGTCCATATAAGGAAGTCTTCTTGTAGGAGGAAAGCAGGCCTAGCTATGACAGGATAAATATTAGCCAGAAAGTTACTCAGGCATGGTGTTAGGACTATCAAACCTTCAAACTCCAATTCCCATCATGCACTACGGTCTACAAACATGGCTGCACTGGACTTCACTTCTCAGATTACACGCACCTTGTCAACACCCTGTTCACAATCCGTGGACTTTTAACAAGGACCACCTATCACACACACACACACACACTCACACACAGTAGACATTAAGCTTACCTTGTGTTCTGATGACACCAAGCCTTGTTCACATCTGTTTTTTTTTTTCAATCCTGTTTTTCCTATAGTTCCTGTGATTTTTGCTTGACTTTAGCTTATTCCTCTGATTCCAAGTTTGCCTAGGGTTTTGAACAGCCTGCTATCATTTTTAATAAAACTGCCCTACCTGTGTCTTGTGACACATGGGAGCATGCTCAGACATAAGTATCACACATCAACGAACTAAGAAATTGATAAGTTACAGTATCAAAAACATCCCATCTTAATAAAACTCTCTACGCCCAATGATTCCCCCTGATCTGCAGCTTCACCGAAGAGAAAAGCAATTTTACAAAATGCATGACTAAACAAATATGCTTTCAGCCTAGACTTAAAGACTGAAACCGTGTCCGAGTCCTAAATCCCAACTAAATGTATTCAATAGCAAGGAGGCTTTATATGAAAAACTTTATTCCTGCTGTATTCTTAATTATTCTAGGTACTAATAAGGAACCTGCACAGTTTTCATTGAAGCAGGCAGATTATAGAAGAACATTTCACTCATGTAGTGTGGTGTGAGACTACTTAAAAAGTCATTAGTCATATTTTATAGTTAGTCTGAAATATTATTACCAACTCAATCCTGATAATATAGCAGTAATTTGAGCGAGCATTCTGATTTCTTCGTGCAAAACGTTCCTTCACAACACCATTCTGTGTAATTATCCTTCATTGTATTTAGTGTTCACCATATTTACTATTTCTATGTATTTATTAGCTTTATTAGCATGGCTTAACAAATATGTATGTCTAACACATTCAAATACTTCAGTCAAACACTTCAGCAACATGGCATGAAATGTTTCAAAAGAAAATGTGTCAACATACAGATTTAAATCACAACTCTCAATTCATTGGGACATTAAACAAGAGACCAGAGTCAGAAATCATGCCATGGTTGTCCAGTGGTATGGCTGATGTACCGTAAAGGCCATATACTAATAGATTACTCGACAGAACAGACAGACCTTTCTGAAAATGGAAGTCAAATACACTTTAGAGGCTTTTACACTAATGGCTAGTGTAAACAGGAGACCTGCACATCATGTACTGAACCACAGTCCTTTGACTGCTTAGAGCCAATTTACCCAGCATACAGCGATACATCTTCTAATCTGTGCAAAGTCCTTTAATGATCAGAGCAACTCCCTGATAATTGTCCCCCGTGATGTGATCTATAACCTTGCATACACACGTTTGGCGTTAACATGGATTGTAGGTGCAGGCTTTTTTTCTTTTCAAGCACATCACCTGCATTTTCAGCGCTTGCAATTAATAGCTTGCATTTTTGCGGATATTTTGTTTTGAAGAGTGTATATGTACGAAGGCCACAGGGTTTACAATATTCAGCACAGAACCTTCAAAGCAGAAATTGTTTCAGTTTCCATGGTAATGCAAGAAAGAGTGAGCGCATGATAAAGACAGAGAGCTGTGTGGGAGAAGGTATGCGTGCGACAGAGGGAAAGTCAGACACAAGGTTGGAGAGGCAAAAAGAAGGCATAAAAGTAGAAGAAGAAAAAAAGCAGTATGTTACATTGTGGAGGTCATGTCAGATCCAGAGAAATGCTCCTCTCCCTTATCCCTTCCTCATCAAAGCAAACTCACAGGAGTGACACACCACAGAAGGTCCCAGTCCTCGCTTTCAGCCCCTCTGAGGGACTCTTCCAAAGTTGCTGAGCTTTCACAATGTCGGTGTTCAATGAGTACGATTCATTTACCCACAAATCTTATGGAAATGTTTGCACACACACACAGGAGGTTTCCTTCATTGATTCCATCTTGCTCATCCATATTGTCCTCTTACAACAGATTACTCGGTATTATTCAATATCCTTCACTGAATATAAGTAGGAATTTTTGTATGAGGTGGTCAGACGGCCATTTCTGTCTGGCCGTGGCTCAGAATTTACGGCCTGCTCACTAATTCTACATCAACGTTATCAAGTGCTGGGTTTTAGACAGAATTGATTTGGACTAATGCTTTCTTCACCTTGCTACATAAGTCTTCATTAGCCAAAACTCCTGACTTGCACTAACCCGTTGTCAATACTCACCAAGCCTTCATTAATAACTTCCCTCTTTGCCAAAGGCAGGGCACAGCTTTTCCTTCCTGAGTCTGGGCTTAATTTTACCTCTGTCACAATGCCATTCTGGACAGACTACTCCGTCCTGCAGGAAATAGGTCTGAAAGTTTAGCCAGATAGGCATGTAAGCAAAAAAGAACTTAGAACACCATTTCTGAACTTTCAGTCACAATAGATGAGGTTGGGGTATTACTCTGAATAAATGATCCAATTATTATGTCTTTTATCATTTCCTTTTTTCCCCCTCTGTATGAAGAATGTGTCAGATATTTCAGTGAAACTAGGTTACAGGTAAAAACGTGATACTTACTAAACATTTACCCCAATAATTTCCCGTGACTTTCTTCTACGTTGTAACAGAGGAAATGAAAAAGAATGTATTAACTGTTAAAAGTAAGGAAATCACAGATGTTTGTTTTAAACAAATGGAGCTTCAAGCCAAATAAAAAAAAATAAATATAATAAATAAATAAATAAAAAATGAACAGAAATGAACAAAAAAAAACAGCTTCTGCAACAGCAATATTTTAATTCGTCAAAACATTTTTTCCAAAATTAAAGCGGAGTGATCCAGTAAAATAAAAATCCCTGGGATTTCACAGGTAGTATTTATCATCACACAGGAAAGAACAGGCCACGTTGAACACATTCTTAATGTGGACCGTTACTTGTGATGCGCTTACCATGTTCATTCATTAAACTTAAGTTGGGCTGTGGATTAAATTAGTAAAATTAAATTGGTTTATATTTTAGGAAATAAAACCTGCTAATTTCATTAGGCTCCCCACATGGCGTGTGAATGTGTTTGGTGTACTGCAGTGGACTCGCATCCGTGTGTTTGGGATAAGCTCTGGACTGACCATGACCCTTACCAGGATACATTACTTCCAGAAAATGAATGAAGGAATAATTTCATTAGAAATTGCCCTATCACACATCTACAGCAGAGTAAACTATGCTACAAATATTTCTACTTTAATTCCAATAACGACATGTCCATTAGTGCTCATTTTTATCTCTAGACAACATTTATATATGAGCACAGAGGAGTCTGACACAATACACACAGGCAAAAATCAATAAAGCACACCAAAGCCAAATTCACCTACAAAAGAGAAAAAAGTTCAATCTTCAGTTGACTTCTGAAGGTTGTCTAACCTTACAATGAATTGCTCCCCTTTCTCAGTGCTCCCAGTAAAATCTCTAGAGGAGACTAAGAACCCTTTAGTATCTTACGAAAAGCCTTGAAGAACCTCTTTTCTACTTTGCGCCATTGTTTCGCACATTAATAGAGAAGGTACGGGAGTTCAATTCACCGTCTCCTGTTTAAAAAAAAAAAAAAAAAGAGAAAAAGAAAGAGGTTTGTATAGGTTTGAATTAGCATCTTTAAACTCTGAATTAGAAGCAGGTTTTCATAAGAAATAAAAGCTTCCGGGATTATAAAAAATATAAAAAAGTGAAGTTTCTGAAGGAAACTTTATAATACCAAATTTGTTTTAATAACGCCGGAGATAAAAGCTAATTGAGAACTACTCTGACTGACGTGCTGGTAAAGCCACATAAATGAACGGGTGTAGGATGGTCTTTTAAATATAAGACACATTATGCCATCTCACAACTCCTAGCTCTTTGTGCAGGGGTTCTTGTTGGGGAAAAAAACGACTGAATACATCCAACAGAGCGCAATGAGTCACGCTTTATTCAGTGCGCAGTGCGAAGTCATGGCGCAGTCAGGATGTTAATAATTAATATTTTGTTTTTGGGAATTCTGGTGATTGTACAGAACTGCTTCCATACTTTCAGATGTTACTGATGTTTTAGGGAAGCAGTCACGCCCTGTTCTTTTTTTTTTTTGTTTGTTTTTTTTCTTGAAACAATCGGAAAGGACTTCATCGCAATATTGAGTCTGTGTGTCTGTCAACAGCTTCATAGAAAACACAAACGCAGTTTAATATGGCGCACATGGACTTGAATTCAGCCTGCGTGAGAAGCATTCAGCTCATACACACTGACACTGTGGTGGCGTGAGGCTTACTGAAGAGCCAAGGCCAGACAGCATGCAAGAAAACAGACTAGGGAGATCAGTTAGTGGAACCAAAAAGAAAACTGTACAGAGAGAGAGAGAGTGGAAAAGAGAGAACACTCCTGTCACAAAAGAATAGTCATGTTGAAGAAAGTGGCGATACAGTATGAATGCAATTTACTGGAGGAGAGAGCAGCAGGGCCAACCGCGAATCACAGGCAGCCATGTACGACTGCCAACTAGTGGTCCATGCATGCAACTTGGAGATAAGTTCATATTACTGTAGGTCTCAAAGCTGAAAGTGTGTACTGTTTGTGAAATTAAATAGAATTTTTCGGTGTCATTTAAAGGTAAAAACCACCCTGAAATATGTTCATATGGTGATATTTGAGATGTGTTTAGAGATTCTGTAGTAGTGTCGTTAATCCTGCAACAAGTTAGCTGACGTCACAGGGCGCAGTTAAAATGATGTTCAATAGGGAAAGAATGTAATGACCTCAAACACAAGTGATAAAAAGAGCAAGAGTTTCTTTTCTCTCACCACTTTCAGTGATGTTCAATGTCACATTAATGAAACATCCAGTGGAGAAGTAGCGACAACAGCAAACTAAAGACCCAAAATGCAATTTAGCTACATGCCACTTTGAGTTACAGCAGGGGTCCGGCTCAGTTACTTTAGTGAGGTCGGAGATGATGAGCAGGATGGTGTTGATAGAAGTATTAACATAAAACCTACAGATTTAGAACCTGACCTGATTGAATGAGAGTGTATGAAAGTGATTGACCAACTAAAAGTAGGTATAGATGAAGCAAGGGCAAATTCCTACTGGTGAACAGATGAACAGCATTGTGGGTAACGTAAGAAACTTAACTTTGGTTAAAAATAAAAATAATCATGTTGAAAGTCTCGAAAAAGATTCATTAAATAATTATGGAGATGAATATGCAGATTGTTCAGTTTTGCATAGTGTGTAATAAATTCCGAAACCTACTTTACTTTATATGTTTAAGTAATATCGCACAAGCAACAGCGTGGATGTACTGAATATAATCACAGCTGTGATTCAGCTATAGGCACAATGCCACAGATTGAGTGCAGCTGTTAATCAAAGCTGTGCCAATATTTAGTTTAACAACACAACTGAGA
Organism: Hemibagrus wyckioides; assembly: GCF_019097595.1. Taxonomy (NCBI): domain Eukaryota; kingdom Metazoa; phylum Chordata; class Actinopteri; order Siluriformes; family Bagridae; genus Hemibagrus; species Hemibagrus wyckioides. Next base: position 6,577,487 of record NC_080733.1, on the reverse strand, counting down.
GTTAATCAACAGTTTAAATAACAAATTAATATCTAGTAACTGATATATCCAACACAGTATGGCCAAATGTTCTGTTTAGTTTCGCTCCATGATCCCGAACAAGCCACACTCAACGAGATCTCGTCAGCTTGTTAACTATAGCTAACTCACAATTATTTGCATGTTCCAGTCATGTCCAGTCACTCAGTGAAAGCAGCTTTCCTTCTTACTTTTCATCTATATCTGAGGAGCTTTTGTATTTCAAGTTAAACGCTATACTCAAGAAAAATGTGTTATGTCCTTCGATGATGTCATTAATGAGGGATGTGGAAGCTGAGGGGTTAAGGTGTTGGAATACTGACTCAAAGAAGGTTGTGAGTTGGACCAAGCTGCCACTGCTTGGCCCTTGAACAAGGCCCTTAACCCTCAATTGCTCATTTGTATAAAGTATAAATTTACTCTGGATAAGGGTGTCTGACAAATGGCAGAAACGTAAAAATCTAAAAATAAAATTAACCATGCTGTAGTAATGGTTTAAACATTAAAGAAGTGTTGCTAGAAGCAGCGATATATAATCCAGGTTGGTTCTACTAAATATAAACTTTCATGGAATGGCACTTGTTCTATCGAATAAGTGTGTGAGAACTAACTGTTTTAATAAATCTGTCATTGACTACCGATACTTTTGCTTAAAAGTGCTTTGCAAATCATTGCATCTGCAAATGAGAATGAAAATTTCATAGCACATCATCTTAAAAATCACAGAATTACAGTAAACTTATAAAACTAAAGTCTCCATCTGTTGTTCTGGATGTAGATTTCCCTAGACACAGTGTCAGAGTATTGTAGTGCTGTACGATATGCAATATGACATTTTAAGCACCCACAAGCAAGCTGTTTTATTTATTTATGTTAACAAAGCATAAAATTGTGGGAAGTTTGAATACAAATAAGATTTTTTTTTTTTTTTTTTTTTAAACACACTGTAATTCATAGATGATATGTGAAGGACTAAAACGGAAGATAAAAAAGTAGTGGATCAGTGAGCAATTCACAATGTCTCTGTTGTTTCTCTCTTCACGCCCCTTCATATGCAGCTGGATCTGTTTGTGTTTGAGCTGTTTATACCGCCGGGTGAGTAAAAGCTCCAACATGCTTCGCAGAGCTATGTTTCGCTTGGCAGGAAGCTGACTAGGCTAAAAAGTAGTAGCTAACATTAATGTAATAACATATGTCAAGCTAGTTTGCTGCTCAAGTTTAATAATAAAGACTAGGGCAAAGAGATTTGATGTTTATCCTCCTCTTGAAACAACGGTTGTACGTCGTGACAAAAAGTGAAATGTCGCATCACACCATAAGTTTAAACAAAGCTACATAACAAATGAAGAAGTTGTGGAAAGCGAAAAGAAAGTAGGATTTTTCTTTCTTTCTATTTCTTTGACCCCTAACTATACGGGACATGTGATCTGCCTGTTGTAGTTGCCCAGAATTCTTAGTTTATTCACCTCAACTGCAGTGTTGATCATTTTCATATTAGTTATTTTGCCTCTCACAGAACAGAGAAGAAAACAGTTAACCACAGCTTTAGTGTTTAAAACCATAATTTCCTCCATGCTCACCACTAACTTGGAGGTCCTGGGACTTCCCTGTGTCAATGGATCTCCAACTTCCTCTCAGACAGACCACAAGCAGTATGGGTGGGCAAACACCTGACCCTTCCTCACCCTCAGCACTGGAGCCCCCCAGGGTTGTGTTCTGAGCTCCTGTTGTATTCACTGTACACCTGTGACTGTGTACCACCAACACTGTAAAGTTTGCTGACAACACTGTTGTGGTAGGCCTGATCTCTAACAATTAGGAGACGGCCTACCTAGAGAAGACTGAAAACCTAGCGCTATGGTGCCATGAGAACAGGCTCCTCCTGAATAGCAGCAAGACAAAGGAGCTGATAATCGGCTTTAGCACAAAGCAGGAGGGGAAATACCAATATATATACGTACACCAATATAGGGAATACGAATTACCCCAATAAAGAGTGGACAGTTTGTGGTACCTAGGTGTCCACATCATACAGGATGTGACATGATCCTGTCACAACACCACCCTGGCAAAGAATTTCCTTTTAAAAGACAAAATTGGACCTTCCACCTCTGCACCACAGCCTGCTTTGGAAACAGCACCAAGCAGGAGAGGGGACTCTCCAGAGGGTGGTGTGATCAGCCGAGTGAATCACTGAACTCCATCTACAGCAAGTGCTGCTGGACCAAGGCCAGGAAGATTGTAAAGGATCTCAGCCATTCCGACAACGGACTTTTCTCTCTGAAATGCTCCCGCTCTTTGAAGGCAAACAAGGAGAGAATGAAAAGGAGCTTCATGCCCTCAATCAGGAGAACACCTAGAGCTTGGACTTTTCTGAACTTCCTGTACCTCAGCAGAACTTTTTGCACAGCACACTTTATAAATATGCAGACACATTGCAGACATTTGCACTTTATTTATAAACAGTAATAAAATATTTATATTAACATATTCATATAATCAATCAGTGTATATGACTGAGTATGCTATATTTGGTCTATTTATTTATCCTCGTATAGATAATTCCATTTGATTTCAACTCTATTTCATAAGACGGACAGTCATAAAAGGCATTTCATTGCATGTCGCACCGTGTATAATTGTGTACATGACAAATAAAATTGAATTTGAAAATTGGAACCAATCTTTTTATCTGCACCCTATAAGTTCAAAATAAGTTCAATTGGAAGAGTTCTCCCAGTCGTTCCTCTGGGGATCCTTTAAAGGTTCTACTAAGAACTCAACAGCGCTTCCCTGTCAGAGAGGGTTTTCTAATTGTGAGTCATTTCGACAGTGTAGCAGGCCAAAATCATGTGTAATGACTTGAATTAGACTTTACAGCACATGTCACTTTGAATATACTACAACGAAGGTGATCTTAACACTACATTATTCCGATAAACTGTCACAAAGGAGCCAAGAAAGGGGGGAAAAAGTGAAGGATGAAAGTGAATCAAGGGTAATGAAAATGTAATTTCTTGCTGGGTGCACAAAATTATGAGTCAAATCTTCAGTTCAGCCCACGCTTCATTTCTGGCACCTGAAGAGAAACCAAGGCAGGCTTTTATATTCAAACTTCCTCTGCATCTGCGAGTATTATATAGCTCTCATTTAATGAGTGGATTTTGCAGATAATTTAGATTTACTGATGTCTGGTTCTTTATCACAAGTTTTTTAAAAAAAAGTCTCTCTCTCTCTTAGCATGTCAGAAAGTAATTTCAAAAATTATGAAAGAAGCTTCAAAGCATTTATGATTGCAGCATCTGCAATAAAAACTCAGATTATTGAATTATCAAAATTGCCAATCTAAAGTAAACTAAAAATGAAAAAAAAAAAAAGTTCCTAATAGATGAAAAATTGTCTGGGAGATCCAGAAGTTAATTAAGTTCATTTTTATCTCCATCATTTAGCCTCAAAATATGTAGGGAATAATAATAATAATAATAATAATAATAATAAAAACCAGAGATACTGATTTTCTTGTACAAATGATTCAAAGGAAGTGGTCACTGAGCACAACATGAGGAATTGAACTGAAAGTTCTCAGGAACCTAAAAATGTATTTTTTTTTCCCCCAGAAAAGCAATGGCTACTAAGTAGGAATGAATTGTGGTAATATGCGTCATCAACAGGAAGCTGAATGGACTGAGTGGTTTTAGTGGGGGGAAAAAAAAAAAAAAAGAAGCTGCTGCCCTGAGCACTGCTTCCAGCACAATATTTCAAATGATGACGTGACCTGAATTTTGTACACTGCTCCTCAACTGAAGCAAAGGACAGATAATTAACATCACCACCACTATTTCCACAAACAAACAAGCCATCACCTTGTAGACTTTACATGCAGGAGATAAGGAAAAAAAAAAAAAAACGGTAATGATTTGGTCAGGAAGGCGTGAAGTGTGTTTGTACGTTTCTTTCCGAAAATGGATTTTGCAAGCATCAGTGACTTGGAGACAAGAGGCGCAAATATAATCTCATATATAATCTCTGGATAATTCTCGCCTTTATTCTTTTATTTAAAAAAAAAAAAAAAAAAAAGTGCAGATGCCTTCTTGAGGTGGAAAGAATTGGGCTTTTTTTTTTAATTTTTTTTTATCAATACTGGAATAAAGGCAGGAGCATGTTGATGGTTGCCATGCTGAAACAAACACAATGGCACAGTGTTCAAAGTAGAGTCTAATGAGGCTGACCCGAAACCGGCGCCTGTGCAATCGATGCCCTCTGAGTTTCGCTCATACACGCTCAGATCAATAGGCCGTTAGGGAGAAATTCATTCCTCCATGCTTGTAGACACAAACACCAAATCAGATTATCAGCTGCGAGAGCTGTGCTATAACAGAGGTCTTAATGAACAGGTGCAAAGGCACAACTCGCCTCCGAGCCGCTTCCCTGAAAGAAACTAGTACTCTTCATCTGTAATCACCTCTAGTCAACCAGAAATAAATTAAAGCCACGTTCTCGTCAGGCTAATGATGACAGCGCACGGCCGGTGGGCGGACTGTGCAGGAGGAGAGGATAGTAAACGCAGTAGGAACTCAGGTTTTATTCATCCGTTTGGGGTGAAGCAGACATCAAATCCCTTTGATAAATGCGGGGTTTTATAGCAACATACATTACTAACACATTGTTTGTCATTTCTTTATTAAAGCATACAGAGCCTTGAGGAAGTATTCACCCCTCTTGAACTTGTCCACATTCTGTAGCTTTACAAGCTGGCACCGAAAAGGACTTCATCAGGATTATATGTCGAGTTTGTCAAAGTGATGTAAGGAATAAAATGTGACAGGGCCTGCTGTTATAGCAAAATAATCCACAACAGGGTGGTGTGATAAGACTCCACTCAAAGCACCCCAAAGTTTTTCCTATAACAGCACATCCTGAAATGAGATATTACAGCTATTTTGCCACCACAGCAATTTTGCCGATGATAAAATTGAACAGTTTTTTTTCTTTTACATTTAATGTGGAAAGAAGAGTGTTCAAAAACCTCCTTGTCATGTTACAGAAATATCAGAAAGTGCCCAGAAAGCACACATCCCTCTCTCCTATGGTGTAAAACATATTTATTATTAGGGTGAGATTCGGTCAAGTCAGGTTCGTGGTTTATGAGCGGTTCCTAAAGAAACCATAACACATTAGAAGTACGGTTTTAACCTATGGATATGAGTTACATCCAAAATGACCGTCTAATTCCAAATAAAACACATGCAAAAAAAGGTTTTGTATTAGTAAAGTAGGTACAGCAAATGACTTTGTAAGCATTCACACCAGTTATTGTTACTTAGTTACCAGAAGTCACAGTGTTTGATGAATTATGTTTAGCTGTGTACGATTAGTGTCATGTGTTATCATTATAAATACACCTGTTCCTGGAGGAGTTTTTAGAGAACAAACCTAAACAAACAGCATCATGAAGACCGAGAAGCAATCAAAACAAGTCCCGAAGAAAAGTCAAAAGAGAGAGGAATGCAGGTCTGGACTTTTTGACAGGACAGGATATGAGGTTATTGTAAACAGTGTGTGAAGTCAAACTGAACAAGTTAAGGCAGGAACAACATCATAGATGGACAAATGTGAAAGTTTCCTCCAGACAGTTCATGTAATGGAAATACTGGCTGAAATGTGCTCTTGTAAAAGAAATGGGGAGAAAGTTAACTCTACTGGGAAATAGCAGGACAGCGCGAAAACGGAAGAAACTACAGCAACGGGGAAGGTTAAAGGGAAGAGTTCAGCAAAACAAATATATAAAATTGCATTATTTCATAGAGCGTGTGTTAGAAGTCGTCGAGCTCACCTCAAAATCTTAACACATTAAAATCCATAAATACATAGTCAACTCTCCATGTAGTTATAATCTCATTTTTAAGTAAAGAGGTGATCAGTGATGCTCTGTATTTACAAATGTAGGTTTGCATAACTTGCAGGGTTTAGGAGGCGAGTCTATGGGAGTTATGGCAAATTCTACCTGGAATAAACACAACGCTAGCTGCCAAAATCAGCTGTGCCTACCAATTTACAGCATGCAGATACATTCAGTTTTATTTTCATACATTTAGGGTGATGTACTGCTTCCTAAACCACATCAGCAAGTGTTGAAGCTGGTGAAGGACTGCGTTTATACGTAGATATTTATGAAGATTTTGGAAGAGATTCCATTAGCCTTGTAGCTCAAAAAACAAAAAAGCAAAATGTTTTAAAGCTCAGACCCTGAGCAAAACCCACACAAATCACACAGACAACCATTTAAAGTTAGGCATAATCCGTTTAATTATCAAATTTAGTCAAATCTCCTTTTACAAAACCTAAGAGAGTAAATTCTGCTTTCTCTTTACTGGTCAAGTAGCTAAAACATGTGCTATATAAATATTAAAAAAAAGAAAATAAACCCAACTATGCGGAGTCGTTAGTTATAATGATTTATAAACATGAACAATTACAAATATTCATGTAACAATTTTATACTAGGTACATGTTCTGCAAAGGGACCATTGGTCATTTGTCCACTGTTCTTCCACTTCTTCTGGTAGCAACTTAAAGGAGATTTACTCGTAACCAATTACAGGACTCGCCTCAGGAGAACCATCGCGTCTGCTGTCCTCTAGCTGCTAGGGCCTTGGAGAGCCTCTGCCATAAAGAGCTTACCCAGGTTCTGAGAAGTAAACTCCTTCACTGTCTGGCAATACGTGTTGATTTGCCCTAAAGAGAAGGAAGGAAAAATAGGCGTAATTACTGCGACAATCTCAGGACTTGCTGATTCAACTTAGATCCTGAAAAAGAGATAAAGGGCGAGATAGAAAGGTGAAAACGGCAACAGAAATAGCAGGAGAGGTGTAGAGGTAGAGAGTAATGACAGCACTGGCTGGCGATCTTAATGTCCTCCATTATGTTGTAAGGCCAGACTGCAGCACTAAGTGATTGGCTTTCTGCTAGGCAGCACTGGAGGGGAACACACACACGTCTTGCCAGGCAGGACTTGAGAGTTTTTCTAAAAGCCCTTAAGAGGCTGAAAAATGAAGTGTGGCCTCCCTAGCTCCCACAAACACTCCATCACCTGCAACAACAGCTCACCTCTCAAAAACGCACACATACACGCTTCAGGATTGTGTGTGTTGCTCTTTCTGACCAGAACCTTAATGTGGAAGTGGCAGGGATGATGCCATGATAGAGTGCCATGTGCATCTCACTAATATTACATTTACAAAAATATATGTTAAATTATTTTTACCTTCAATACACTTTAAAACATGCACTGGGGGAAAAATAAGCTTATTGAATTGAGTCCATGGGTTCCAGGTGATTAAACCGAGTCATGATTTGATCACGTATTTTAAAGCTCTGAATAAAACTGAACACTGATCACAGACCTGAGCTGAGAATCAAACCAACAACGCTTGTGTCTTATGACAGTCAAATTACCACTGTACTATTCCAACAACCATATCACCTACATGTATCTTCTCCATCAGCACCAACATCCTCGTGAGATTTCACACTGTAACTGGTTTACGTTAATACTACATGAATTAAATCACGCTCACTTTACATCATTCAGTCTAGTCATTTGAAACGTGTTTAAATGACGTTTAGTATAAGAAATAAAATAATGTTTTGCTGAGAAACACAATATTTGTATGTAAACTGTGCGTAATATTTTTTCTTAAATCTTCCCGAGCACATATTCCTTTTTTCCCCCCCAGAGTGGACGAGTCAGTCATGACAAGCAGTTCCCAATATATCCCAACTTTAAACATGAATAATAATCCACAGCATTAACCCTAACCTCAAAACATACTCTTTAAATTCTTTAAAAATCTCATTTATATATGAAGTGTGTGAATTCTTCTAACACCTTATTGTTTAAATCCTTTTTATCTATTACAGGTTATGGAAAATAGAGTCTACACATTCCTTATAACATGCTCAACATGTAGCTGCCTCATCAGAACTTCCTGATAGTCATGCAAAGAAGAAAACTAAGCCTTGTTTACTTTATCTGAAATGTCTGTGATAGTGATGCTCTGAAAGTCACTGCAAAAGAACAAATTACTGATACCTGCTACCAATATTATAACAATTAAAATTCGTCGTCAACAATAATAATAATAATAATAATAATAACAACAACAACGAAGTTGGCAGAGGTATCAGAGGTAGCACTACTGCATTAAAGATCAGGAATTTCATAGGATATCCCTAGGAGTTTCCTCTGGGTTCTCTCGTTTCCTCCCACCTCCCAAAAATAGGCTGGTAAATAGTTGGCCTAAATAAAACTACTCCTGTGCGCTATTCTGTGTGTTGCATCTTACCCAGGGTGTAATTCTGAATTCTGTACAGTAATCAGGATAGGCTCTGTATTCACCCTGACTCTAGCTGGATAAAGCACTTACTGAAGATGAATGAATAAATGAATGAACGAATCAACTCAGTCAACCAATCAATCAAATCAATCATGAGTATGTCCTTAATGTCCCCATGCTATACACATTCTGCATATTTGCTAATTATATGCTCAAGCTATATACTTATTCAATCAAAATGCAGACAAAAAGAAAACTTTGCTTAAAGATATTGTTGCCTGGGATGGATTAATCTATTTTATTTATAGCTGGATGCATAATTTTTCTTGATTAGTTTTTAAGAACTACAAGGTCTCTAAAAAAGACCTAAAGGATCTTTATCATCATCCTGTCTACTAACAACAGAAAGCGGTTCCTTTCTGGTCACTCTGCCTTTCATATTGTAACCCAAAAAAAAAAAAAAAAAAAAGAAGGCTTGTGAATATGACTTAACATCGCCGACACGGTTTATGAAGTAAAACGAGTTTACTCGCATTAGGACTACAATGTTTGATCCGAATGCTCAATAAATATGGATGAAGCGTTAAACATCAATAGCTCAGAAAACACCTAGATGTAGCTGGAGCCCAGGTAGCTCGAGGTAAATATTTCACACAACCTGTACACTGTGACAACTCCAAATCTAATTACTCGCAACTCAATAACCGACCTCGCACATAAAGCCCCACAGGCAAATGTATTCCACTGCAAGTGGAGCTGGAGTAAATCAGGGATGTTAATAATTCAAAGGCAAATGTGCATCTGCCCGGGGTGTCTCTGCTCAGAGACAGTGATGAAAATATAAATGTGAAGGAAGAAGAGGTAGTTTAAAAAAAAAAAAAAAAAAAAAAAAAAAAAAAAACACTACTAAGAGAGAGGGATTAGATACTAAAGATGCTGTGAATGCTAATGCTCTTGTATGCTCTTTAGAGCTCATTAGCATGAGAAAGTGTGATGGCTGAATTTGCCATAGTGAGTGTGTGACACGTGAGTGTGTGTGTAATTAATCCTCACAGCCACAGACATGGTGACAGGCAGACAGGGGTTGTGAAGGCTGGTACACGAATGTAATCAACTCTTCAGACCCACCGTAACCTCAGCTGCTATTATCTACACAAGTCTCTCACACCTACTCATTAGGAATACAAAATTCTTACACAGTAAGAGCAAACCTACAGATGGGCATATGCTCAACCACTAATGAAATAAAGGCACTCTAAGAGACTCGTCCACATCTCTGTGAGGTTCATCTTGCACGGTCACACGGTGGCAATTCTGATTAGGTTCCTGATCAGCTAATCTGGACCATAAACGGCGAGAAAACAGCACTCTCTTCTTGTCCGTTTCTATCTGAAGCGAGAGCTCTTTAACAGGCTCTATAAATTGCTTGTCGTCTCTCCTGACTAACTCCTTAAGCAGCAGAGGGGATCAGTCCAAATCTTTACAAACCCAGATTACCCAGACTAAATAAGGAAATGAATCATTAACAGGCTGAGTTCTCACAGTCTGTTCCACATGTCTCACTCGCTTTGCTGAACAGGCACTTCCAAACACATTTCAGCTGAATCCGTGAAAGCCTCACTGTGCTCTATTCCAGTGTACTTCTGAGCATACGTACACTGATCAGCCATAACATTAAAACCACCTGCCTAATATCATGTAGGTCCCCTTTGTGCTACAAACGCAGCTCTGACCTGTCGAGGAATGGACTCCAAGACCAAGGTGTGCTGTGGTATCTGACACCATGACGTTAGCAGTACATCCTTTAAATCCTGTAAGTTGTGAGGTGGGGCCTCGACGGATCTGACTTGTTTGTCCAGCACATCCAACAGATGCTCGATCAGATTGAGATCAGGGGAATATGGCAGTCATGTCAACACCTTGAACTGTTTGACTATAGTCCCTAATGGCAGTGTCCTCTTTCTCAGCAGGATGATGCACCATGACACACTGCAAAAAAATGGCTCAGGAATGGTTTGAGGAAAATGACAACGTAACATCTAGATGAATTCCAAGACACAAGGTCTCCCAGCATATCACTGCCCAGAGCATCACACTGCCTCCGCCGGCTCACCTTCTTCCCATAGTACATCCTGGTGCCATCTCTTTCCGAGGTAAACACACACACAAACACACAGCTGTCTATATGATGAAAGAGAAAACATGATTCATCAGACCAGACCACCTTCTTCCATTGCTCCATGGTCCAGCTCTAATACTTAATTACAGTTGCTTTTGGCAGTGGTCAGGGGTCAGCATGGGAATTCTGACCAGTCTGCAGCTATGCAGCCCCATACACAATGAGCTGTGATCCACCGTGTGTTCTGACACAGCCAGGATGAACATTTTCAGCAATTTCGCTACAGTGGCTCTTCTGTGTGATCAGACCAGACAGGCTAGCCTTCACTCCACAAGCGCAGTTGTCTAAACACCCTTGTTAGTTCATGTTGTGAAAAAGCACTAAGTGCCTTGTTCTGCTTACACAAGCTTAAGAGAGACCCATTATTGTGGTTGAAATATGCACAGAACAAAACAGGACTGCAGCTTTCTGAACTATATATAGTAAAAATAAATGTCAAAAATATTAAAAATAAATAAATAAATAAATAGTTTTCCCAAGCCCCCATACATATTGTTTGTTAATCAGATTGAAAAACAGATTGTTTTTGCTGTCACACAACAGAGGTTTTAGATTTGATTTGTGTGGGATTTGGTAAAATCACGGTAATCTAACTGTCGAAATCTAACTGTCCTGTTTTTTGTTAATTTCGTATTGAAAGCATTCATCTCACCAGCCTCTGAACCTGTAAGGCTAAAACAACATATTAGATATATATATATATATATATATATATATATATATATAGTTAGGCATCAGTGAAGATCTTGCAAGAAGATCTCTTACGTGTTTGGCTGGCGTGTAAACCCATCAGCACATAACTGAAGTGTGAAATGCTGGATCAGCATCGGATGGGATTTGATACGTGCTTCTGTTCTAATCCTGACATATTTCATGCTGGGAATATATAGTGAGTATGACTGAAGAGACACAGAGCCTGCATGTAAACATGACACAATCTGCCTTAAAACGTTCCGCCATTGTGTGTGGATAATGTTTGGAATACCTAAAAATTATAGGCAAAGGAATAAAAAGATTACTGGTTATTGTGCGACAACTGACCGGCTATGAGCAGGGAATCCATGCGTGGAGGAGGCTGTGGAGGCTTGAACAGCTTGGTGAGGTCTTCTTCAGGAAGAGGAGGCTCGCCTCGGCTCTGCCTCTGAGCGTTCTCCTGCTGACGCCTCTGGACGTACTGAGAGAGAGAGAGAGAGAGAGAGAGAGAGAGAGGAGGGAAAAGATGAAGGGGCACAGAGAGAGGGGGGCAAAGAGAAAGAGGGGGAGACAGAGGGAGGGGAATACAAACCGTTAACATGACCTTGATATTTGGAGCTTCTGCCATTAACCTGCGGATGGCCTGAGCCAATTCAATTATCTCCCAATGAAACAAAAACTTAAGGGTCAACCTTTCAAACCACAAGTGGTGCATGACAGAAAGGAGAGAGAGCACTCTGTCAGAAGGCAGGAGAGGATGACAAGTTGATTCAAAGACTGTGGGAGGGCAAAGAAAATCAGCAGAAGCACAATGAAGTTGATATATGGCGTGCATCCACCACCTTTGAGCAATTTTCTTTCCTCTAATGTACATACTGTAGTCTGACTAGACAGGTATCTGAAGTGCAGATGAGGTATGAACAGTGCGTGGTTCAGAATGCTTCAGGTCACTCATGCATCTCACATACATGCTTCAATATTTACATAGACATTGTGACTAATTACAGCTTTAACAGCCTAAATTAAAAGCCTGCTACGGCAAAAATGATCTATAAAGACGCACATTGATTCATATGACTACACAATGGCATAAAAATGTAATTATTTTTACATATCACAGGACAATATTGGCCTGAAATGCTGGATCGGCATCGGATGGGATTCTAATCCTTTTCTAATCCTTAAGTATTTTATGCTATGAATACATAGTGAGGCTGACAGAAAAAAATCCTGCAAATAAACATGCCACAAACTGTCCTAAAACATGCCTCCATTGTGTGTGAAAAAAACATTTGTCATGCTCCAAAAGTATTGGCACAGGCTGAACAAAGATTTGACAGGTTAAATAAAGATTGCTTAAAAATGTCTGTGGTTAATGAGCCTAATATCAGACTGAAACATTTTTAATCTTACACTGAGAATGAGAAAATAAAGTCAATTTATTCTACTAATTTTTTAAACAAAACCATATCTACAATTATTGGCAGGTACAGGATTTCATGGCATCTTCAATATTTTTTTCCCCTCTGAAGCAATCATACCCACGACTTCCTGTTTCACTGCGGCCAAATTTCCTTTCATCAACATGAAGGAGATTAGAGAATATGCAAATTCAATGAGACCTTGACCTTCATAAATCAGCCTGTCCCCTTACCCAAACCCCACTGCATACCTTTGAGATTTAGCTAATTAACCATGAAGACATTTTTCATACCTTATTTTACCCATCTTTTCTAAGGGGCCTGATAATTATAGAGCATGATGCATCTTTGCAAAATAAGCATGCTTGTGAGAATGTCAGCAACAGATCGATATACCATATAATCATATAAAATATCGACAGATTGACCCGTACATACAGCTCTAGACATCAGATCTAAAATACGCCAAATAAAATGTCTGAGGCAAAAATAAGGCACAGTAAACATGAAAATGAATGTCGGAATTTTATTTTTAAGATCGTTGACCCGTGAGCGCTCCGAACTTATTTTACATTCTGTACAGCACACGCTGTTCATGTCAGTGGCATGAGGAAGACACATACACTTGTCTCAATCAGTAACGGCACATGGGGCACAAAAGCTGTTCTGGCTTCATCCCCGAACTTGACACAGATGGCAACTCCATCGATTTCCTTCAAGCGCCGCTCATTTCACAGAGCCAATTTGGAAGGTTTTGTGTTCTGCTAATGGCTCTCTGCACTGCAGCAAAACAATAGATACATGTGAAGAGGAAATGCTGTAACATTTAACATGCTGAAAGCCAGAATTCGGTCAGAAACGCATGAAGGCAGCCTAGCAGAGCTGAAGCATCTCGCTGCGCTGTTCTCTGAGTCACCTGCACAATGTGAACCAGCATCAAGGAACACTGAAGAGAAAGTGGCTCCTTCTTATCAGCACCAAAGATAATGCGGTGAGCTGAGACCTACAGTAGTACGTGCAGCACGACGCAGCCACAGTAACAGCGCACAGCTCCGGACGAGCGGTTCAGTGATAAATATTGATTTTCCGAAAAGCATGGCCAAACGCCAGTAGAGTACGACTCACGAGAAGATTTCTTCAGCAGATGGAGGGTGAGGATGTAGGAGCTGGAGGGCACTGGGCTGCTTGCCAGTCCAACTCAAGCCAGCAAGAAAAGAGGAAATAAAGAAAACCATGGCTGGATCAACCAGCAGGTGGGTCGGTTGGACATGCAAGAAAGCAGACACTGAGAACTTCATTCAGATCTAATGATTGATTTTACGATCTATTCACAGTATGGGAAGGTGAGACATCTCTAGAGGAGCAACTTTCCAGGGTTAGGGATTGTTGTTAAAATTCTAAGGGCACTTCATGAGCAGTGAATCTCATTGGGAACACGGCCAACCACCACACAGAAGTGAATAAATATTCACGATGTGGTTTATGCTGAATACATGATGTTGGGCTTCTTAATAGTACAGACTTAAGCAAATTAGATGAATACAAAACAAGTATCTCAGCACTTTTTGGGGGGTTCACACAGAATAAAAGGAAGGGGGAAAAAAAAAAAAGCACACACAAAAATATCTACTACAATGGCCAGCCTTCAAGAATGTTTCTGTTCTGGTGTAGACCAGATGTAACTCTTTACTTGTTCTTCTAATTTAAAACAGCTTGACAAATCCAACATTAAAAAAAAAGGGATGCTCTATTCTCTGAAAGACTAAACATTCGTAATTGTGTCTGAGGAAGGCAACAACCAGGTTGTGGAAAGCTTTGAGAAGCAGAAGGATGTGCTACCTGGTGTTTTTGCTGCTGCTGTTTGCTCAGGCTGCGGCTGTAGTTGTTGTACTTGCTGATGTCTTGGCACATGTCGTCCACTCGGTCCATCAGCATCTGCAAGCTTTTCTCGAGATGAGAGCTAGAGCAGAGGGAAAAGCAGAACACATTGACTTCATTCATGCAGTCAGGATCTCGCAGACAACGACAAATATTTACTGCAGACTTACTTTTGAACCAACATGAAAATCACTTCATTTTTGGAAAAACTTGGATGTCTACCTTAGTCAGACAGACGCACATATTTTTAGCCCACAGTTAAAAAGGGGAAAAAAAAAAAAAAAAAAAAAACACATACACACACAGCATGTCTTAGTAAGGTGTTGAGCCACGAAGAGCTGCCAGAACAGCTTGAATGTGTCTTGGCATAAATTCTACAAGTCTCTGGAAGTGTCCTAAAGAGATGAACATCGTTCTAATGAAAAGATATTTCCTCAGCTGGTGTTTTAATTTATCTTCAATAAGTGTTTGACAGGTTGATATCTGGTCACTGTGAAAGCTATAATATAAAATCATCAAAATTATTTAACGAGCCCTTTGGATCCTGTGGAGGATGGAGGTGGAGTCATCCCGGAAGAGAACGCTCCCATCGGGAGAGAAATGCTTCATCGCAGGATAAAGGTGATCAGTGAGAAGAACTTTGTGCTGATTTGCAAGGACCACAACCATGGCAACTAAACTCCTCCCAAGGCACGTTTATTTTCTTTTAATTCGTCACTTA
This sequence comes from Hemibagrus wyckioides, assembly GCF_019097595.1. Classification (NCBI taxonomy): domain Eukaryota; kingdom Metazoa; phylum Chordata; class Actinopteri; order Siluriformes; family Bagridae; genus Hemibagrus; species Hemibagrus wyckioides. The sequence continues at coordinate 6,562,241 of NC_080733.1, read as the reverse complement.
TCTGTAGCCAGACCAGCACACACACGTTTACTGAATATTACTGTCTTCTGGGCTTCATCCAACTTCAACTCCTTTGACCTTAAACTCCAATAATCTGATTTAGATTTGGCTTTTACAACTCAAAGCTACTTACACAACACATAAAGCAAGATCCATCCAAAGTTAATATCAAAACCATAAACCGAGGGAACGTTCTATCTATATTGCTTTGAGTACAAGCTTCAATTTGTAGCACTCGCATTCTGAAAACCAATAGATGTCGTCTGCATAAAATATCATGTGCCAAATGCAATTGATATTTACTGTTGTGTGATGTTGTGTGATATATTTCCTTGTCACTGTTACTCCCTCATCATTAAGTAAATCCAGTGAGGTAATCAAATACTTTCCTAGGTTGGAAGACAGACATGTAGTTCCAGCCAAAACCCGCAAAACTGTTCTGTGATGACACTGAAGATCATGAAGCAAGAGAGCTTCCAAATTTTCTAGGCAAACTTCGGATTATGGAATAATTTGATTTTTGGAGTTAGCACTAGAATGAAAACCACAAATCAGTCTTTTTTGAAAGTTGTTTCATGTTCGGTGAGAGTCAGCGAGGAAACATTTGGACGTGTATTTCACTCGTTAATATTGGGAATTCCATACCATCAAAGGACAGAGTTACCCAGAATTACCCAGAGAGTACGAATTCCAGCAATAAGGCTTATAAATAACTGCTCGACCGAAGGGAATACATCGATAGGTGGAGTTTCATTAGGAAACAAATAAATGATTCATCACATCCCGAAAACATCACATGAAAAGCTGCATATCTGAAGCAGTATCCAAATCCAATTCCATGCTGCTGCTAGGTCTAATGTCGAACATCAAAGTCAGGGACTGAGAGGATAACAGGAGGATACTTTTAAATTCCTTCTAAACCCCATGCCTAGCCTTTTTTACTTCTAGTATAGCATTAATCTACATTAGCAGCCAATTAGTTACAATAGCAAGTTCCATTAATCTTCCAGGAAAATTCCTTAAATGTGCTGGGAAGACAGATGAGACACAACCTGCAGGTAAGGACAAAGTGTAACTAACTCTCTCTCTCTCTCTCACTCACACACCCACACACAAAGGTTCTTGTTAAGAGTGGTGGCATAAGGGCTTTTTAAAGCATCAACAATTAGATTTTAACAAGTTACAGCAACTGAAACTGTTTTAGGGTAGAAATGGCGTCCAAAAACGAAACAGGACAGGACGCAATACGAGACGACAACACTTGTTAAAACAACGGTTGAAGACAAAGCCATAAGAGAACCATGTGTTAAAATGTGTCTACATACGAGGGACGCGTGATAGCCAGTTATCCTTCCGAGTATTCTGTTCGGGGATTTCGTTTCCAGCCACATCTGCAGACAGAAAATCTCAGGAGCTAGACGTTTTTGGAGCTGAGGCAGACAGCTATACATGAAGCTCATGAAACATTTCCAATAACGTTCATTACAACTCCATTAAAGGTCTTGAACAGCAATCGACATCAACCAGAGTGACGCTGAACAGTTCGCACTCGGAGTGGTTCAACAAATGTCCTTTTATTAACTCTTATTAGAATAGTCTAATATTGATTTTAAGCAGAAGGCGCATTTCTATTACAGTGTGCATTTGAGAAATGAGTAAATAAAGAAAAATGAAGCGAACAGAACTCTTGCTGTTTCAAACAATCAAATCATTTTGGCTGTTTCACAGGAGTTGCTTTGACAGTTCAAGGCAGGAGATGACATGTTGGAACCACGAAGCTAAACTCCGAAAGGTGTTTGAACACGCCTCCTCTTGGCATTTGGTCCAACTGTGGTTTTATTTGGAATAGGAAAGTTAAAAAAAAAAATTTCAGTTTTGAAAAGAATTAGCCTGTGAAAAATGCATGTAAACTTGGATACTGGGCACGAGAAAAAATAACATATTTTCCCATTTAACTACCCCTACCCAGCAAATTACAGAGTTTGCTGGCTCTGCAGGTTTGGCAAGAAAGTAAGCAAGAGTGTGTTGGTGTATGTGTGTGTGTTGTGCGTGTATGTGTGTGTGTGTGGCCCTGGAAGGAGTTTTTAATGTTTCTGAAGAGGCTTTCTGTCGTGGTGTGCCAGCTCTGATGAATGAGGGCAGGGATCCCAATATGACCTCCATCTTTTCCCATGCACCTCATTATTCAGCCTCCAATGAGCTCAGAATACTCTCTCCCACACTAGCTGAATTACACACACCCACACACACACACAATCTCCTACGGTATACCGACAAAAAAAAATTATTTTTTTTTACAGAGTCACATATTTGTGTAGGCATACACACATGCATGATCTGTGTGGTCTCAAAAAATAAATAAAATGCAAAATTCTCACATTGTAAATGGTAAACGGTGCTTATGTCCAAGGCAGCTTGTGCTCATGTGCCATTCATGGTTTTTACCAGAAAAATTCTAATTGTGAATGAAATCCTGGTGGGGTGGGGAAGAGGAAAGAAGGGTGGGGTGGGGTGGGGGGGGGTGATATCTTCAGAAAAGTGAAACAAGGAGGAGGGCGCCATGCTCTTCCTTTACCGTAACTGAAACCATTCAGTGACGCAGTTGGATCTGCAGAAGGTCTGACTAAGGAACATGGTGTCCCAAATAAAGGCTGCCACAGGAAAAAGGTGACTCAGTAAGACAAACTGTGTTATTTTAGCATTCGGCTGGTGGAAGGTTTGGAACATCTTGTGGCATGTTGGCAGGATTAATTCTGTAATCTCCCTCTCTCTCCTTTTATTTGAGTATACTTGAGGTCAGAGTTAAGGTCTGGGTATAGAAATGGGTATTGGTATAGGAATAATTTAGCTAGACTAATTTCTATTTAACTAGAGTGATTTGCAAGTTAATGGAAGTACCACAAAGAAAGTATTATGAGTCTGCCTCATGAACACGCACAGGACAGGAGTGGCAAACTACTTTAGATCTGCGAGCACACTTATAAAAATATTCTTATTAAAAAGGTAACAATAAATCCAATCACAAATTCAGACTGATAGCATTAACTGCCCAACAGACAATACGATGTAGAGCTGTAACTGCTGCTCAGGAAGCTAGTCATACTGTTTAATCATGACTGGTTAATATTTGAAATGCCTTCAAATATTAAATTCTTTGGGCACTTGCTGAGAGCAAATTAAACCGATGGGTTTCTGGTTTATTTCCCGGAAGAAATAAGCCGTACTCCTGCCATTCAGAATTCACCTTACATTTCATCCACATTCACTTGTCAATGCATTGCACAATGCGAGCTGTCAGTATTCATTAGCCCGTATGCCTACATAGCCTGTATGGCCTAGCCCTACTAGCCTGCAGCAAAATCTGCCTTAACCCATGATATATATACATTAGTAGAATAAAGAAGCACAAGAAAACACCACTCAGATAAAACTAGGTGCTGGGTGTTTATTCGGTGGCAAAAAGATTTCTGTGTAAGCTCTTAAGAGAAACAAAGAGAGATCACCACCCGGTCTCTTCTGACCTGCTCTGTAATGAGAAAAAATCCATGGTGCACTGCTCAGAGCGTCTAGGGAAGCAAAAAGGAAAGCAAACCTACAATTCAGAAAAGTTTTGTAAGCAAAGTAGGATTTAACTTAATGAAGCACAACGATTCAAAGGCTACCGGACATCATCGGTCTGCTTTTGTTCAAATTTAAGCCGCATGTTTGACCCCTCGGTTTGGGATGAGACCGTCTGAGCGAGCGGGCCATGATAGATTAGTGGTTTAGGAAGGGATCTGTTGAGGCCAGACAAAGATCTAACTCTAATTCCACCACAACACAGAGAAATAAGACAGCCGTGCGGTTCACTCGTGCAAGCCAAGTTGATTTTCACATGAGGTAAGAGGCTACGCACCATCATTTGAAATGACAGAGGTGGAACGTTTTGTCCATGTGTGTATGTGAAAATAAAATAATAATAAAAAAAATTTAAGAAAAACTTGGGCGGTTCCACAAAATGTATGGTTACTCTCTATAATGCAAATGCTAGTGTGTTCGGGCTACGAAGTGCTTTCACACGCATATACATAGATTCAGAGTCCAAGAGTAGATGGATTATAACAGGGATGGACAGACTGAAAGAAAAAGAAAAAAAAAAAAGGGAGGGGGGAAGGGGTGGAAGGGCTACAGGCGGAGAGTGGCAGGCCCCTCCAGACAGGCAGGCTCATTTAAAATTGAAGCTATACTGAACACCACATTCTTTTTTTTTTAAGCCAAGCCAAGACTTACAGATTCTCCCAGCACCAGCCGATCCACCCTCCACCCTCCACCCCCCGCCCCTTCCTCCATCCACACACTGTAAAACTCATAATTCTTTTTTCACTCCATGCAGGGAAAAAAAACGAATTCAATTTAGCCTCTCAGATGAAGAGAGCTGATTTGATGTGAACCCTCTGGGAAGAAGGGAGGAGGGTTAGAGAGGAAGGCAAGGAGGGGCGGGGGGAGAAGAACGACAGAAAGACAGGGAGGTATTGTACTAGCCGGGCTGCAGTGGTCCGGTGTTTGCTTTGGTTTCTACGGTAACAGCAGACTGCAAAGAGATAACTTAAACAGATGTGGAGAGAGGGAAGAGATGGAGGGAAAAGAACGCCGGAGCAAAGCCACTGATAAATCTGCCATGCCTGCACGCTTTTTTAGTATTCCAGTCATTAGAGAGGGAAAGACGGAGCACAGCTAAAGATAGAAAGACAGAGACGGAGAGTGAGATGGAAACATAAAGGGGTGAGTGCCCTCGTGCCCCTTGCTTCAAATATGTGCAGACATTTGAATCAAGTCTCAGCTTGAAATGATAAAAAATTTCTAAATTTACGTGGGGAGGAATGGCTATTTTTTTTTTCAGTAGGTTGGTAGAACGTATAGTAAAATTCCAAAATGAATTTCTGCATCTAGTCCTATAAACTAGCATTATTAATGAATTGTCCCAAATCATCTGTCCCAATTCCACTAAATAGACCGTCATGGTTGAGGGCATGTACCATACAGATATTCATGCGTGTGTGTTTAGTCGTATGTCCCTTCCCTATGTTCCTCAAAGAAGGGCAAGCAATTGGCAAACTATTCTTTCAAGTGCTAAACAGAGCTGCCAGAGACCTGCCTTTCATCCAGGACCAAACATTTGACAGGTCTGAATTAAGAGAGACAAATTAAAAAGATAAAATTCCCTTTCTAGTCTACTGGGAGAGAGACCTTCAAATCCACGTGGACCTTCAACAAAGGAAAAAGAAGCAATAAAAGTGAAGATCCCACGGGGAAAAAAAAAAAAAAAAAAAAAAAAAAAAAAAAAACTCATCCATGGCTACATGGAACATAATTAATACAATTAAAATGCTAATTGGAAACTGAAAACCTCCCACGAGTGCATTACTAAATTAAAAAAAAGGAAAAAAAAGCACATGCTGATACCAGTGAACAATATGCAGGATCTGATTTATTGATTTATCTGCAGTTCTGCTGGGATGCCTTCATTCAACCCAGAAGCTAAATGAGAAAACTGAGCAGAAGATTTATCTATTAAACAGATTTCTTTATTATTAAGCCTCTCTCTTCAAAAGTGTGCTGTCTCGGATGACACTAATGTTGTGTTACTTCTTTGTTTACTTCTCATACTATACTTGCAACAAAAAAAAAAAAAAAAAAAAAACTCTTATCTATGACGATTTTTGCCCTCACTTCTTTTCTTTTCTCTGAACTTGAGAGAGAGAGAGAAGAGAAATTAGTAACGTAAAAGCTGTCATTCAAACTGGGAAGCTTACCGGCTCAGTTAATTCTGCTTAAATTTATTTTTTTTTTATCAGACAGAAAAGGAAATTGTCCCCTCATAGTATTTCTGATGTACTGAAAATTGACCATGACAACTATTGCCCTCCTTCACTTCTTTTCTTTGTGACTTGATACTATAAAACTTGCTGTTCTCTATCTATGAAAGACCCAAATGACATGGAATGTATCAGTGAAATCTACACATTCTCACGCATCCCTGCATTGACGACCAAATACATGAACGTCATTGTGTATACACAGTGGTACAAAACAACCAAACGTGGTTAGCAGCTCTTTAAATGTCTAATATTTAAGACAATGAATCATTAAATAGCAATAGATAGAAGCCACAACAACAGTAAAAGCAGTATATAAACAATATAAACACTGAACAGAAGTGCAGTGACAGCTTAGTGCTGTTAACAATGTAGTGCAAGAGGCAGCATCTTGTAAGCGCCTCAGTACTACACGCATGTTGAGGAGCAGACCGTACAACAATGAAAACATTACAGATATTTTAATGTGACTAACTGCACCAATACTATTGGATCTGTGCTTCGTTAAGATCGTTTAATTTATAATCTTAATAAACTTCCCTGAAAATACACTTTACGAAAAAGAGTCCATCTTCCCCATTAAGCAGTGCAGCAGATCATGCCACTGGTCATTCTGCTTCGTAGTTATGTTAGCTAGCTACTTTATAAGACAACTGGCAAGTTTATCCTGGCAGGAGATACTGCAAACGTTAGCCAAAGGTAAGCTGATGTCAGCTTCCCTGTAATGATAGTTTTTTTCCCCTCCTCATTAGAACAATATTTCTGAATGTGATATAAACATGAATTTTTATTCCACTTGAAAGATTTTTTCTGGCTTCTTGATGTTTGTTTGGGATTTTTGTGAACATCTCTGCCAGTTTTTTTCTCTCTCTCTCTCTCGTGTCTGTTTCTACTCTGTCTGAAGTTTTCACAGTTGGTAATATTGGTCTTCATAAACATTTAGATATCTTTTTATATGCTTCTCTGCATCAATATTTTCTGGTTTATATCTCACAGAAGCTGTTTTCCTGATCCTCTTGACTCATAACTTGACAGCTCACAGCTAACTGATGCAGAATTTTGAACTTTTCATGGCTTAAATACAAAAAGTAAACTTGTTGACAGCTTTAAGTTATTCGACACTTTAATAAGGAATAAATAAATTAACCCGAAGCATGTCGACATAAGCTTGCGTACCTGTGGTCTCAGACACCGTCTGTCATGTTGTACCACGTTTTTAATAAGACGTCAAAAAAAAAGCACTTGGATCAGGTGTAGAGGATCCAACTCTGTTCCGTATTGGTGTTCCTCAAGGATCGGTACTAAATCATCTATGCTCATTCCTATAATAGTTCGCTTGTTGGTCTTATATGTTTACATTGCTTTTCGTTATGCTGATGAGACTCAATTCATGAACCAGTTGCTCCCACAAACCAAGCAATAGTTCGGTTTAGGTGAATCCCAGCATGACTACGCTAGGACTGTATTACAACAACTTGATCCTGCTGAACTCACTAGAGAGTTTGAGAACTCATGGATGACTCACTGGTATAGCATCCCTGGACATTTGCTTTCTGTGTATCCCCTCTTGCTTCCTATGTGCTTACAGTATTCCAGAAGACAACTGCGGTGTCAAATCAGGAATTTAGGGAAGTTTAAATTAAAGTTACTATTTTATTCCTATTGAGCAAGTCTGCCACGACAGTGACAAGGAAAAACTTCCTGTGATGATATGAGGAAGAAGCCTTGAGAAGAACCAGGCTCAGAAGGAAACCCATCCTCATTTGGGTGACATTGGACAGTATATAATAAATAATGTAAATGTAACTAAATAATGTCTTTTCTACAAAAAGTCTTAGTTTGCAAAGGATGGTGCAGAAGAACTCAAGTGGTCTACACAGAGCCCTGACCGGACACCTTTGGGATGAACTGGAACACCAAACTCGACAGGCCTTCTTGCCAAACATCAGTGCCTTGACCTTTTGTGCTCCTGTGTATGAAGAGCAAAATCTCCACAACCACACTGCAAAATCTGGTGGAAAGCCTTCTCAGGAGAGTGGAGCAGCAAACAGGGGGCATGTTGATGCCCACTGTTTTGAAATGGGATGTTCAATGGTCTGGTATCCACATAGTTTTGGCCATAATGTGAAGCACTGAATTTACTGAATATCCCTGCCCTTTACACAGCAGCTGTCTGGAAAGTGTACAGATGAGTGCCTTTTCTTCAGGGAATCATGTGTTTTCTCATGTTGAGATAGAGTGTAGATAGCAAGAAAGAGACAATGATGTATTTTTTCCCTTTGTGTTACTTTGGAATAGGACAGGTATCTAAAATCTCAGTTATCCTTTGTTTATTGTTTTGCTGTTATTCACCCCAAGGTTAATTCTCTGGCAGCAAGCTTCTTTTCATATTTTCTCAATAAACTTTGCATCAGAACAACAAATCTTGCGCTTGGCCTCGATGGTTTATGTTATGATGTTTTGATCCTTCCTGTCAACTGATACAACAAGCCCAATGTCAGGTGGTGGTGGTTGTTTTTTAAAGAAAGGAATAAAAAGGGTTATAACAAGCAGTTATTGTCCTCAGCACATCCTGTAAAGCTTTCACAGATTTCTGTACATCTTGTACTTTCTTCCAAGAAAATCAGGTGCTGGTTTGACTTCTCATTATCTTCAGCTCCTTGCTGGTGTTCTTGCATGTGCCATTAATTCTTAGCAACTGATCCAGAATGCATCTGCCTGACTTGGCTTCAATCTTCAATGAAGTTCACCACATCACCGTAATGCTGCATTCCTTCCACTTTAATGCTTGTTTATAAAACCAAAAAGGGACCAAAGCCAAAATCCCACCCCAGGTTTGTGTTATATGCAGGAGGAACAATTCTAGTTGTGCATTGTGTGTGTGAGCGTGTGTGTGTGTGTGTGTGTGTGTGTGTGTGTGTGAGAGAGTGAGAGAGAGAGTCTAACCTGCTGGAGAGGCTAAGCAGCTCATGCTTTTCCACTTCGGTCGTCTTGGTCTCCAGTTCCCACAGCAGCACGTTGACGAGGTGAGAGTTCTTGATGACGATAGGAACTTCCTCAAACATTTTCTCATAGCCCACACTGGCCTTCTTCAAGCTGTGGACACACACACACCGTTTCTCATTGACAAGCTGTTACACCGCTCTAACATTCGTCTTTGGATCAGAGCGCTCAAATGGTTCACACTTTTTCTCCAGCTCACTGAGGGACAGGCTTCTCTCTGCTGTAGCTAAGAAGAACTTCAGTGTGCTAATTTGATAGGTGGGTTGTAGAGAAAAAAAACATTATAAAAGCCCCTAAAATCGGTTGAGTAATTGTTGCAATGAGCAGCCTTGTTCGAGGCAGTCACAGAGATCTGAATTCAGATTTAACAGTGGATTCCATTTGTTCCGCAAAATTACCAAGAAAGGATAACATTGCCTTATATCGTCACTGAGCACTTTATTAGGTACTCATTCATGCAATTATCTAATCAGCTAAACGTGTGGCAGCAGTGTAATGCACAATATCATGCAGATACAGGGCCAGCAGCTTCACGTAATGTTCACATCAACTATCAGCACGGAGGAAAAAATGCGATCTCGGTCATTTTGACTGTGACATGATTGTTCGTGTATGTAAGTCTATAACTGCTGATGCGCTGGGATTTTCACACACAACATTCGCTAGAGTGAATACTCCGAATGGCGCAATAAAGAAAATACATCCAGTAACTCCAGTGGTTCTGAAGATGGAAACGAGCTGATAGACAGGCTACAGTTACTCATGTAACCATTGTGTTCACTTGTGGTGAGCTTCTCAAAATGCACATCATGTCAGACCTTGAGGATGGATGCACTACAATAGAATAGGCTCAGTGAGTGTACGTGTAAGACTCATGAACTAACAGTGAGTCATGAAGAGACTTTTTCGTTTTCTCTTTCTCCTCTGATCCCTGATTCAGATCACTGACAGTGTGGTGGTCTAGTGTCCACATGAGGAGGTCAGTCAAGCTCTTGCTGTGATTTTTTTTTCATGCCAGCACTAATCTGGGCATTATCAAGAGCGCTCAAGGTTAAAGCTGACATACTCCTGATGGAACAAATGTGTTGGAGACTGTCTTAGTTAATCAGTATTTTAAAAATAAATAAATAAAAAAATAAAGCCTGAAAGCCTATCGTGATTTAAATCAGAATAAGAGGCACAATACAAGCAAATGAGAGAAAATAGCAGGGGATTTGGAATTGATGAGTTGTGTCTGTGTTGTACGTGTGCGTGGTTTATAAATGTATGATTGAAGACAGCTGTGTTGAATGTATCATACCTTTCTGTGGAGAAGTCTTTCTCTTTGCAAATCTCCATGAGTTTAGGGGTCAGCCTGTAGGCCTTGAGGGACAGGGAACCCTGAGCCGTTTTAATGGGATCTACAGAGAGAAAAGAGGCAAATAAGATGAATTCAAGGGTGTTATTTGCCACACTTTCCCAAATTTCCTAACTAGTAATCACTTCTTTTCCAAAGTAAAAGCAACTAACTTTTAGTCAGTTAAAGCAATATCGTCAGTATGCAGAAGGATGCATAGGTCAAAACATCAGTCATAAGTGCTGCAAATTGAAAACCATTGAGAGGGAAAAAAAAAAAAAAGGCTAAGATTGTGTCAGAGGCACCACTGGACAAAATTTCTTCTCTGGGTTATGAGGCCTTCAGTGTGCTCTGCTGATACTAATGTTTGAAGGGAGGAAATTTATAAACTAGTCATAGTGCATTAATTCGACTGTCAGGAGGCAGACATCCTGTGTCAGAAAGCCTTTATTAGTTTGCCACTGAGCTTCGCTCGAACATGCCAGTCACCTGGACGTTTTGACAGCCAACGAAAGAATCTGCAAAAAAATAAATAAATAAAAAAAAAAAAAGTAGCATAATTCTATCCTCCTTTACCTGCACCCTGGCAACTCAATTGTCTGACTTCTCAGCGAGTTTCTATTTTCAGGAGAGTAGAAAACAAAAGGTTGTATTCAACGATGATGGTAGCAAAAGCAAAAAAGACTTGGAGCGCATTATACAAGTGACAGGTGTGGTATAATACAAAATAAACTAAAGCAGACACTCCACAAATCAGAAATGAAGCTGAGAATGAAGCTGTGTCACATTTACAACAACTTAAAGTAAACAAAAGCAGGGTAAACTGAGCAGTGAGCTTACTGAGGGAAAACGCCACAGCATAGCAAGTGCTAATGACGTGTACCTCTGTTTTAACAGCATATGAAAATATCTAAAATAAGAGAAATGTATCAGAAATATGTATACTACCAGTCAAAAGTTTGGACACACCTTTTAATTCAATGTTTTTTGTTTAGGGATTTATTTTCTACATTCTAGAACAATACTGGAGATTTCAAAACTATGAAATAACACACATGGACTTAAGTAATCCATATGTAACGACAACAAAAAACAGTCAGTTGTTATTTTAAGACACGAAGGTCAGGTGTTCTGGAATAGTTCTTGCAAGAACAGTATTATCAAGTGCATTTGCAAAACCCATCAAGCACCATGATGAAACTGGACCACATGAAGACCATCCCAGTAAAGCAAGACCAAAACTGACCTCTGCTGCAGAGGAGAAGTTCATTTAGAGTTACCAGCCTCAGAAATCACCAATTAACAGCGCCTCAGATTAGAGCCGTTATGAAGGCTTTACAGAGCATCAGTAGCAGACATATCTCAATATCAACTGTTCAAACGAGATTATTGTGTATTTCGGCCGCCTTCAGCATTGTTTTACAATGTAGAAAGAAATAAACATCAGGAAAGACCATGGAATTAGAAGATGTGTCCAAACTTTTGACTGGTAGTATATGCAAAATGGATATGTACAAAGATGCATATTGTATGTACAATATCAGTATATCTAGTGTCTGTGTGTATGTATATGTGTGTAAAAAACTCTATTTCCTGCAGCATATGATTAATAAACATATGAAACTTATGAATATATGCATACTGATAGGATTTTTACATGAATATGTAACAGTAAAGCATGAGGCATCAGCAATGGATCAGGAATATTCCTGGTAATACACCATACATTATACATCATGGTGATAGCGTAAGTGAAGAGAAAAAAAATAGAAACTACATTTATATAGTTTGTGCTAGTGTGATAATCATGAATTTGAGGTTTCCCTCACACTAGGCACACTATGGTCCGAATCTGAGTGTTGTTGCCCTCCACAGGTTCGGTCTGGTCGACTCACTTGATTCTATTGAACCCTGGTGTGTTTGCGTTCATCTTAAATCATCACAAACGCACATGGAGAACACAAAGCACTCACTGTTTTAAATGTTTTTTTCATTATTATTTTTGGTGCTGTTTGGTGCATGCCTTCTGTGCCCCACATTGTTCCCCTGCCACTCATGGTACACATGTGTTGTGGAAAGTAATGATATCATCAGCTAAAAGACACATGCAGGTTATTTTACTTCCTGAACAATTGCAGGCCTGAGTACAAGGTCCATTTTCGTTCACGGGAATTACAGCACAATACCATTGAAACTGAACTCACACCACCGCCTACAGGTAGTCTCAGGTTCGGTACCGCACTGCGCTTCCCAGTCCATATGACAGCTTTCACATTACCAATTGCTCATGCAGCTTGTGCTCTGTTTCAGACTTCCAGTGTGAAAGCCTCCTTAGTAATCAGGGCCTGACTCCTGGTGCTGTCCTGTTTGGATGTGCACATGCTGCTAGGCTTAAATCTTTTCCTGTCACTTAAACCTTCAGACAACTTACAGCAGTATGGTAAAACACCACCAAGTTGACTAAGCTTTTCATTGGCCTGTTCATTTTAATTCTAAATGATGCTGCAAACTCCATCGCCTTCCTAAACCGAACTGGAAATACATCAACAAGCTCTGTGATGAGGGATAAGAACATTTTATTTGTATAATATGGAGTCATGATACAAGTCCAAGCTGTTTTAACTTTAATGTTCACATGAGCTTTATCCAGGAAGATCAATAATCACCCACTCCAGTCATCCATCTGCAAGAAGCGTTGCAAAAATCAACAGCTGTAATGGTACACAGGCCAAACAGAAAGCAGGAAACCAGAGCTGACTGGAGATAGGGTTTAAAACTCAGAGGGCAGATCTAATCCATGGCCAGGCTTCTTTCATTGATGAGGGGAAAACAGAACAAACAGGACCTCACACACGCATAAGTCAAGACATAAGTCGTCTGAAACATGCCAATCAAACTGTCAATCACGGCATAATAAAGGCTAATGTACACACCTTGTCGCTATGTATCCCACTAAAAAACAAATACATAAAATGAGAAATAGCTATTTACATAAATCTGCCATTTTATACTTTCCTGTTTGGTTAAAATGGATATAAAAGACACTAAGAAAAAATAAGGTCTGATACAAGGCTGAGGAAAGGTGTAACATACTTTTTTTTTTTTTTAAATGTTATCTAATATAATGTGCTATCCTATTAAACCTAATGGGATTGTATTAAGATGTGAGCCAAGTGTGGGCGACCGTCCTAGATCTCTCTGCGATTTAATGAAATCTGTCATTAAAGGTTACCCATGCTGACCTCGAGAATTAAATTTTAGCCTTCTGATATTCATGCATATTCAAAATTAAACCTCTAATTTAATTTCCACTGTTTAAAGACTGGAAATCATTTGGGCTAATATGAAACACATCACAGCCTTCACTAAACTCATCGACAAATCCTCAGTGAAAAAGCCTGGTGTGTTTTGTAACCAGATGTTGGAGAGGTGGAATGAAAGCAGCTTAAAAAACACGTTGTATAACGAGCGACTCTGCTTCTCGCAGGATCACGCCAGCGCACACCTCAGTCACGGCACCCACGGCTGCTCTGAAAGGCCTTATTGTCTGTACAAAGCATGTGGAGCAGGTTCTGGCAGCTGCTAGGTGTCTGATGTAGATTTGCGCTGCAGGCCTGCATCCTGATAGGGAGCCACATCTGGCGCGAGGGGAGTGACTGAGGAAACTTATTGACAGCGTGCGGACCCAGGAGGGAGGAGGGTGCTGAGAACACTCAGGGTTTTGTGCGTATATGTCGTCGGTCCACCAACCCCCCCCCCCACCACCACCACACCCCCCGCCATCTCACCAGCTCAATCACAGCTGTAATCAGAGATCCTGTAGAGCACTGGGAGCTCAGCTGAGTGAGGGGGAGTGTGCATGGAGGTCTGTCATAAATGCAGCTCCACGCATGGCTGCCCCCATCTGCCCCTCCCCAGCCAGTGGCACACAGCCATATGGTGCAGAGGGCTATACAGGAAAATGCTCGTACCAAAAAGGGGGGGGGGGGGGGGGTCCAGTGCACCAGCCCCTCTAGCATTCCTGAAGGTACACATCAGCACTCCGATAGCAGGCAAAACAAACACAGAGGAGGAAACCCTGTCTAGACAGAGCTGCTGCTGGCCAGCTACACACACACTGAGCTACTGTTTATCCAAGGGAGGGGGGGTCAAAAAAAGGGGGGAGGGACTGTCAGAGAGAGAGAGAGAGAGAGAGAGAGAGAGAGGCTAAAGAGAGGAAAAAGCTAACATGCATGCCTCCAAAACTGAGCAAGGTAGAGAAAGAGAAAGAGAGAGAGGACTTAAAATACACACCCTAAAGGTTTTTTTTTTTCCTGTGATGCTTTGACAATATTGTAAATGTATATGGTCATAGCCATAAATCTATATGAACTGAAAACACTGAATTGAATTGAACTGAGAGACAGAGAGAGAGAAGACACAGAGAGAGAAAGTCAGCAGCAAATAATAAAAAAGTAAGAGCAGACAGTAAGCAGAGCTTCTTCTGTCCAGCTGGTGCACAGACGACAGAGACGGGGAGATATGGACAAAGCCATGACAGAATATTAGCTATAAAAGAGTGAAAAACAGAAGACCAAACCCAGAGCTGGAGAAAGTCTCATTATTTCTTAAACAAACATTATGAACGAATGAGACAGAGGAGGGGAAAACTGTACCATAGATTAGCACCACAGACTCCTCGATGGCGTGCTGGTAGCTGAACTGAGAGTCCAGCAGGGCTCGGCTCATGAAAGAGCCGAAGAAGGTGGACTGGTACCAACCCACGTGCAGATGGTCGATGTTGACGTGACGAAGGCTTCTCATCATCTCCATCTGATATTGAACTGTGAGGCAGAAGAGAGACACACACATGTTTTGTGAAATGCTGTGCAGGCTGGAGCTTAATCATAGGCAACAATTTGACAAAGAACACTCACTGCGATATATTATAGAGTTTAAGTCTAAATTTAAATTCGGCAGGCCAACATTAGATATGAGTCTAAACGTACCAGAGCTGCACTGTATGATTTATTACTTATTATTCAGATTTCCTTAATAGTTAATACTTAATAGTTAGCATTTAAACTGACCAAGTGTAGTATTAACTCTGTTTTTCACTACTCTTCCAAAACATCTATACTAACCACAGGGAATGTATTAAAGAAAAATGAAAAAAAATTCAGTTAATTTTAGCTTATTTTAATCATAATCCAGGATAAATATGCATCATAAGGCAGCCAAAGCCAATCAATAGCCACGTTCTGTTGACCAAAAAGTAAAGGAAAAACCCGAGGACCTGCTACTGCAAGCCAGAGGAAATATTTAGATGTAGTATGTACGCTCATCTGGAGGAAAAAAGTTTTAAAAAAGGATTGGTTTTGTTTGTATTTCTAATGTTTTAGCTTTGTTAGTAATATTAGTTTGCTACATGTAATATTTTAATAAACTGAATCTTCCAATGCAAGCAGGATTGAAGGACTGAGAATTTCTTTGTTTGGCTGAACAGAAAAAAGTATCCTCTGATCTTTTTAACATTTTTACTCTAAAATGCTGGATTTATTCTTCTATTACAGTGACTTACTATATGGATCTTAATCTAAAGCACCGAGACCAGATTAATGGCTAGTCTTTCTATCTGAAATGTTTCTCAAGAGTTTCTCAAAACGGGTCTTTACAAGGTTCTTTACAAAGATTTATGTCATTCTAATGCTAAGGTCAGATGGTTATAATGTAAAAGAATTGTAAAAGTTAGTGAATAGTCAAGAGCGCTTCTTGTTAGGAAGCAGTGAAAGAGTGACAGAGGACCGAGTGGAAACAGAGGGAAAGAGAGTGATGGAGGAACAGGCTCTGAAATGCTTTATCACCAGAGCTGCTGAACTCACCAGCGAATCAAATGTCTGACAGAATGATGGAATGGTTGTTGGTGTGTGTGTGTGTGTGTGTGTGTGTGTGTGTGTGTGTGGTTGGCCAGGAATAGGCAAAAGGCTTAGCAAAAACTGTGGAGCTTTTAGGGACAGGTGCAAAGTGGAACCCTGAAATCGCAGTTTCCGGCTCTGTAAACAATTACCATTGAGCTGTGTGTGTGTGTGTGTGTGTGTGTGTGTGTGTGTGTGTGTGCAAGCTTAGCGGCCAGTCCAAATAGCGTGTGTGAAAACAGATTAATGACTACTGTGTGTGCCCTCATGCATATGAGTGCACATAGGTATTTATATGGGTGTGTATGATGGCTGAGTGGTCACTGCTGAGGGTGTGCGTGTGTGTGAGCTCAGAGTACACTCTCTGGTCAGACAAATGGTGGTATTTTGGGAGTGTGGTCTCATCCCACTCTGTGCCATTATGCTTCACCATAGAACTGACAACATGGCAAACAGCGACCACAGAGCACACACTCCCACACCTCCGCACGCTCAGCTGGAATACGCCAGGCCATGAATTTCCTTTCTTTGACAGCTCTAGCTCAGCGGCAGTATGTGACGGGAGAGTAATATCAGGGCTGAAATTACAGTTTGCGCGTCAAACAAGCCCTGCAAGAGTCTCCACCTTCATCCCGAATGCCAGGAGTGCTCTGCTTCTTCTCATAATCTCATTTTACAAACAAGAGCTAAACACTTCAGTTCTGGGGCAGAGTGCTTTATTTATGAAAGCGCTCCGAGAGGAAAAACAGCTGGGGAAAGCAGACGCTCGTGGCCCGCTTAGGCCTTCGCGCTTTCTTCCAAACAATGGCAAAACGAAACTGGTACAGAGGAACCGCCGAGCAAACCGCTTGTTCATACAGCTCACACGAGCTCAGCTTTAAGGGAAGTCGATGCCGAGTCGGGGAGTGCAAAGGAAAAACAATGTGGCTTTTTTTTTTTTTTCTTCAACGAATACTTCAAACGCGGTGGTTGGGCGCACACATTCCAATACGCGGCACTGATCTTAACCGCAACTCGGATCTTTCTCGGACAAACGAAATGCATGCAAAATAGAAAATAAATAAATAAACAAGGTCAACGAGGGGGGGAAAAAAGAAAAAGGAAAGGAAAAAAAAAAAAAAAAAAACAAACCCAGAAAAGCATTTGAAACAACACAAAAAAAACAAGATAATGAGAGTCTTACTGATGCTGTCCTGTAATTAAAAGGCTTTTCGGCGGGCAGAAACACAACCTGGCAGAAATTCTAAAAGCAGGGCCAAAGCCACCAGATCAGAGCTTGAAAGAAAGTGGGCTTTTCTGTACAAAATTACAAATGCGATCTGAGGCCTCTCTTAACTTTTTAACTTGTAGTGCGGACACGTTTAATGCCACGGTTTAAGAGAAACAAGAGAAATACGGCAATGAGTGACATATATAGAGGTTTTCAAACGAGGAACCCAGAGGGCGCTCGAGCTGATCTGGGGCACATATGGCATTCGCTCGCCAAGTTTCGAAAGGATTGGACTATGAGTGCAATAAGTTGTAACTGTGTTTGACATTGGATTACTGCACTGCACCAATTGTAAAAATGGTTTATGGTGTGTTGCATCTGTTTGAAGCAAAGTGAGACAGACAACTGCGTACAGCAGGCAAGCCAAGTTTGCTGACTGTGTGAGGCATGGATGCCACCTCATCTGTGAAACACAGTGCCATGGGCATGTACAGCTGCCAGTGCGACTGACTCACGGGGCTTTATTGATGATGTGACCATGGATGGCTGCAGCAGGATGTATTCTGAAGTAAATAGAAACATCTCAACTGCTTAGAGGACTGAAGAAACAAAACACTTAGTGATGCTTTGGTGCTTGAGAGTTTTTACAAGCTCAGAAATTAGTTAGATTTGGATTAGTCAACTGATCGGAGCACTCCTAATCACTTATTCACTTAGCTCACTCACTCAGAGACATCAGTGTAGACACCCAGCATGTGGTGAGGTTTGGATGACAGGCCTCGGGTCTCCTCAACGGTGAAAAATGGAAAAATGGTGTAGAACAAGCGCGATGATTTGTGCATGTTTGTTAGTCTTAGGCTAAAGCAACACTCTACACATTAACCTCATTGCTGAATCAAATCAACCGATGTGCTGAAAGCAACACTGTACCGTCAATTCCTTGTGGACTGAACTGTTCCTCTTACTCTCTATTTTCACAATTTACTCCCTTCCTCTCTCACTCTCTCTCTCTCCCCCTATCCCGCTCTCTCATGTACACCTACTCAGTGTGAGAACTAACAGTGAAGCTGCCAAACAGGAGACTGGATCCATTTTACATTACAAACACACAGAAAAGATCTGCTCTACATTCTGAATACTCTATTCTGTAAAAAAAAAAAAAATAAAAAATAAAAATAATAATAATAATAATAATAAATCCCACTGAGACACTGCGGTTTATTCATGTTTAAAATGTAGTCATATATACTCATGTGTATAGCCCAAACTGGGAATAGTCTGAATCTGCACCAAGGTGTGGCGTTCCAAAGGCTTTCCAACAGTGTGGCAGACCAACCCGAACTTTGGATTTGTTGCCAGTTGCGGTGGAAAGTTGTGCTTGAGTGTTTAGAGATTTGGGGTGTGATCAATCACTACGCTGCCTTTGAGAATTCTTCCCACAATTTGTTACAGCACAAAGCGTTGCTAGCAATAGATACCTCAACCAAGATGAAAAACGTCTTGTTCTTAGTTTACATAAACAAAGAGAATAATGACAGATTTGTGTAGGTTGCGTGTATGGCTATCATAGGGTTACTGATTATGACCTGTAAAAATGGATTTAAGAAAAAAGGTCTGCAATTATTTATTTGTGAAAAGATGGTTCTTCAGTATTCTAAGAGTGCTTGTGTGCTTTATCACAGTCAGGGGTAGCTTTTTCCAGATAAATAAAATTCTTTCCTTTCAGTAACATGAGAAAAAAACTTCAGTAGTTATAAAGAAAACAGGAAAGATTTGGTGATGAAACGACAGTGGAACTGTAGCCGATTTATTTCCATGTACATGTACAGCCTCACTTTGGCTTAATCGCTTTTTTCCTCCTTGCCGTGACATACAAGTACCTATAATAACCTCTACTGTATGAGACTACTTAACTCTGTAAATGTTTGTTTTACTTGTTCCAAACAAAATCCAAACATTTTCTGGAAAGTAAGATCCTGGGGTGCAATGAGGCAGGCCCAGGCACGAAGGTATGTGTGCTTTAATAATTCAAATAAAGAATACACACCAGATTACAGACAGGAAGGGAAAAAAAAAAAAAGAGAGATTAATTGGGTGATAATACGCACAAACATACAATTCTCAACAATAAGATTTAGATGTTTGATAAATTAAAGGACCAAAGGAGAAAACATACCAGTCGAGCTATGGGAAAAAAATGTAGTTCCTTCAACATTTATACAGGCAGATCGTATGTAAGCATGGATATTTCATTCATATATTCCTCTCCAGCAGCGCTTTATCCCAGTCAGGCTAGAGTCCATCTCTCGAGAATACACACTGAATAAGATGCAAGTCGATCAAAGGGCGCCATATGCCACAGATTCACACGCTCATTTCTCACCTCTGCTTAGCCATTCCGCTGCATGTTTTTAGGAAGCAGGAGAAAACTGTAGGACCACGGTGAAACCCACAGGAACCCCGCAGAATAAACAAAAATACACACAGACCTGCTGCTTTAAGGCCTCTGAGCCAGTGTGCCACCCAATAAGCATATAAACTACAGCCTAAATGTATAGTACTGTCTATGATGAGGCAGCTGCTGGAAAATAATTGTCAAAACCAAACAACTTTTTCTCTCCACTGTGGAACAGCACAGCGTGAGGATGGACAGAAGCAAGAAATCTAATGCCAACTTGTTCCAGAGGCTGGAAGGAGTTTTCCTTCACCATCAGGTGCAAAAACTTTTAGGCGACTCTCCATGACACATACAAGGACATATAGAACTAATAAGGCTTAGCAATCTAGGCTTATTTTCTTCCTGAATACTCTCACCTCGCTCTCTTCCTCTGCAAGCCCACAGTCTCAGAGACTTGTTAAGAGACAGATATTCAATCACTGACAGCTTGTTAGGTCTCTGGAATTGGGCACCTCTGCCCTGCCATGCATGTTGAAATCTGTTCTATGAGGGGAAAAAAAACCTAGTCCAGTTGGGCAAAATGTATACCATAGCCAATTACTGATCCTCATCTGAAAATCTGATGTGCTAATGACTACAAAAGATATGATCATTAATAACAAGATGGAAATTTGTTGAAAAAGAATGAAGATCATGCACACAGATATACCAGCGATACACCATATTGGCCTTTTTCAGGTGTGGCATTTGTAATCTGCTAGCATTGAAGGAAGCAAACAGAAATGACCCCAAAAGTACAAATGAGATGAGGTCAAACTTTCACTCAGGGAATTAAAGCCCTGGTTACAGGATAAATTGATGTTCGGTAAATCAGCATAAAAGGTAAGTGATCAGCCATGATGACACTCCATTTCAGGTTCCACAAATCAACAGCATTAACAACTATGTTCACACACACACATAAAGGAGGAGGATGAGAACTGAGGTCCTTGTGCTTGCTGTCATTTGTCTGTTTTATATAAGATCAGTAACACCACAGGAAGCAGGAGTTAGGAGGCAGCACTAGCCCATGGCTTCTTTCCCCAAACTAAAGAGTTACAGCTCCATCTAGTGATGGAGCTTTTTTCCCTCATCAATGAACTCACTAAATTCACAGAAACAACTTCCTGTGCTTTCTCCGTCTACAAAGACCAACATACGAACGGAACGGGTGGATCTGCACAAATCCCGGGTTGCAGCTGTTGCTGGGTTGTTGTAAGCACTGATCCATAGAGGAAGTGGATATCTTTCACAACAATTCATCAGTGTGTCTACGCCTTCTAATAGCAGTTCAATCCAGGACACAGGGCACGCTATGATATCCTCGGGTTGTAGGCCGAACTAAGCTGTAGGAACACGGCTCTTAATCTGGAGAAGAAGAGAGAGGTTTATTTCCTCTTCTCATCCCCCATGCTTCCCTGCTTCCTAATTACACATCACAAGCCCCTGCCTGCCTGTCAATCAGCTGTCCGTAGAGCGGCAAGCCATGTCTTCCTACAAGGAGGAGTAGGACGATCCGATCCTTACCTCCCTGGTGTCTCAGGGTTTGTTGATGTAGCAGAGGTGTGTGGGTGTGGAAAGACAGAGACAGAGACAGAGAGAGAGAGAGAGAGAGAGAGAGAGAGAGAGAGAGAGAGAGAGAGAGAAAGTACTCTCCTGACTACTGCAGAATCCCAGAAGTGCTCCTGTCTTTCGTTCATTTCTTCACATAGTTCAGAGGCATGATATAAATGGCTGGTTCTTTTTAATGTGTCCTGTGTTGGACTGAACATGTTGCAATTTATCGAACTAGATAATACGCCTTAAAGCCAACAGCAGAAGAACAAGCTTAGGCAAATACAAAGTGAACGGTAATAAGCAGTTACACTATGAACGGTTCACACTCATTACACATCGATCACGCTTGTCTAATGCAGCCCTTCAGCCAAGAGCACAGAAAAAAACAGAAACAGAAGAATAAAAAAAATAAATAAATTAGATCACTGAAAAGAGTGTGAGAGAAAGTCTGAACCATGCAATGGAAGAAGAAGAAAAAGAAAAAAAAAAAAAAAGAAGTGTGAATGAATATGATTGCCCATGCAAGAGAGTAAGGCTTTCCTTTCCCAACATATTCTTAGCAGTCACAGGTAATTGTAATATTGGGAATATCTGTGGTAAGTAATTGGAAAACAAGCACAAAAAAAATTCACAGTATGTTCAAAGGAACGGAAGAACTATAAGTGAGAATTACCCTGCCTTCACACCCTGCCTAGCAAGCGACAAGCTGACAGAGAACCGTGTCATTTCCTTTCCTAAGTCAGCAGCATGGCGGCAAAACAACAAGACGACAAATGCCATCTCAACCGAGATTTTGTGACGTATTAAAGCGGCAAATCCAAATAATTCACGGTGTTGACTGGTGTCTCCTGCACTTCTACTCTCAGCACATCACTTTCATCTTGGGTTTAGTTTCAATTCAACAGAGATTAGTGCACAAAAATAAAGAAAAAAATTTAGGTTATTTTCTCATATCAATTTGACAATTCTAAAATGCTGATGTAAATTATACATTAAACCAAACAGCAGAAATTCTACAACTACTTACTATTTAATAATCAACCAGAATCTATCCATCTATCCATCCATCCATCCATATTTACTGTATATGCGCAGCAAAGACAACCCATCAATAAACAGCTATAATGCTATAATCAGGCCATAATTTTACTTTCCAGCCGATTCTTTTTTAGGCTACTCTTTGTAGCATCTTGCACAGAATAAGGGATGTACCAATTCTTAAAATGCCAACCAATTCTCACGTGGATGAGCTGGTGTCTACGGCAGCGTCTGGAGGGTTTCACATCCAGCCTTGGTAGCACCTGAAAGCAAGTCTAGATCAGACTTTCAGAGCTGGCATAAGCAGCTGATCAGACTCTGAACTAGCGGAGAGGGATTGGCTCATGATGTGCAACCTGTGGCTCTGACGGCGCTGATCACAAACAAACTGTGATCAGACAGTTTTGCTGTCTACACACTTTACACAGTTCACTATGAAATTGGCTTCATCTAGTCTGAAATACTTTCCAACTAACAGAAAGTACATTTAGATACATCAGACTGTTTTTTCTACCACCCAGACAAGTCAACGGCTTCCCACATCAGCGACGATTAGTCAACTAGTCTATGCAACCCCTGACAACACAAGGCATAGCCATTGACATCATTGATTTGTCATGTTTGTCATGTAATATGAAATCAGCCTTAAAGAAAAACTGTTTGAGACAAATAAATGAAAGAACTCCAGGCTTGCACGGCTGACCCAGAGCAGCCATCTCATTGAGTCTAACCCAAGCGAGCTTGGGTAAACAGCTTACATCAGTCATCAAGTTCTGTTTTCTGTCAGGCTCAGAAGGACATGCCCTATTCTGTAGATGCCCTCAGGGGCCCCTGCAACCAAAACATACCATGGTAATGCTGGCGCTCTGGGTTTGCAATGAGAAAGTCGAGGACACAAGAGAAGAGCTTGGGTGGAGATAAGCATGGGTTTGGGGGAAGAAAACAAAACAATGTCAGGCAGAAATATTCAATGGTCATCATAAACATTGACCTTAAGAGAACTGACATGCATTGAGAAACAAAGGTTTTTGTTGGCCATTATTTAATATGGCGTCAGTATAAATCTAGACTGAAGGTGGGATCAGGCCTCAGAGCCCGTTCACCAATCTGCACGCATTCCCATCCACATCCATCTCCGTCTACAAGAACATGAAAAAACGATGTGAAAATACTCGTATTAGCATGCCAGCCAATTAGGTGGTGAAAGTAAATCAAAAACTGTCTGGTCAAAAGCACCAAGAAAAACATTAGGAGCATGTGTATTGAGGGGAAGAGAAGGCGAAATGTGGAAAAACACCAACAAAGACAAAAGTACATTCATTCATCTTTAGTAACTGCTTTATCCTTTTCAGGGTAGCGGTTGGCCAAAAGATCTAAAACAAACAATGACAAACAAGGATTCGTATGTGTGGCCTGACGAGGATGTGGATCTACTGCTAAAGGTTACTCTAGGGTTTTATCTGAAATCTCTCTGTGCGATGCGGTTTGTACCGGCAGAGAGGTGGAATCAGGAGAATCCTAGCCAGCAGCCATGATAAATCATGCATCTTAGCACATTTGTAGAAGTGCATCGAGTACGCACAGGTTGACGCTGGGGACGGGGCCTCGGTATCAGACCACTTGAGTAGTCAGAAAAGTTCAAGAAAGCAAACAAGGGATGATGAGCACAGAATTTTCCACATGCTTCCCCCAATAGATAGAATAACTTCAGTTAAGCACCCAAATCCCCAGACACCAGGCGCAGATTGATTCGCTGTCTGTCTGTGTGCTAATGTTCGCCGGAGCTTTGTTCTAGCAGCTTTAACTCCACAAAAGCCACAAGAACACACGGACCAAGGAAATCCAGATTTCACACAAACAAGTCCCCGGTGGTATAGTACAGCAGAAATGTAGGGCTCTGCTAGATGTGTTAAACAAAACATTGCATTTTTAATATTACAACCTTACAACTTGCGATCCTTGCAACTGCAGGTCTTTATGGTTGTTAATCATGTATCTGTACATCAGTAGGAGGTTAAAATAGTAGTTGCAGTTCACAAGGGATCTAAAAACTGGTACTTTGAAGCAAAGCTAATTGGATTTTAAGGTTCTGTTCACACCATGTTATAAGCTGCCTGACTACCACTATTATGGCTACTAGAATTCTGACTGTTCCTGTTATTTATTTTGTCTTGAAGGTCTTCCACCATTGACTTGAAGGACTTGTGCAGGTATGAGTGGGACATTAAAATCTTTACACACATCACTACTAGCCGAATGCAAAGCAGTGTTCGCAAGATGATTCCTCTTTGCTATTTACAAACAGGCTCTAGACAGCTTTCTGATTACAGACATCTGTCTAGGAGCTGTCTGGCCACAGGGGACGAAAAGCATCAAAACATCCATGGCATATGCAGCTATGGCATGACTTGATTAGAGATTCCGGCAGGCCTTTTCTCTTCACAGCATAGCGATTGGAATAAATCGAAATGCAACCTTTATCCTAAATCTGCTGGAAGAATGCTGCATCATGGTATTTTTTCACTGCTGTCTTCTAGCTTTTTCTCTCTCTCTCCCCTTTCTCTCTCTCCTTAACACACCTTTGTCTGATTAGCTGTGAGCAGCGGAAGCGGTGGAGGCGGAGGTAGCATTGGCTTGGAAGCCGGTCATTAGCGGCATTAGTCCTTTCATCCTCTTTGTCATTGTGGTGCAAAACAAACCCTTTTAGGCAGCCTTCCATGGCGTTCTTTCCTTAGTGCTCGACCAAACGACTCGTGTGAGCGATGGGGACCACCGCACTTAGTGCATGCTGCACACAGATTAGTTTATCATAAGACACAGACATTGCAAACACACTCAAAGCCTTGTGTCCTAATCCTGCCATGCAACCTTTGCCTCTCTGAGCAGCTCAGGCTTCAACTAAAACCCCTTCTTTGCAAGAGGTGCCACGACAATTAAAGGAGTGTGGGAACGATGTGTACAAGAGCCTCCAAATCTGGGCCAGGACACATACTGAGCAGTAAAAGTTTTCCAACAAATACAGCACACAAAAGCTTACACCAGGGATCTACTTCTGCTGATCTGATCTAAACCAGCAGTCCCAGGAGGAAAGCAGAAGTAATTTCTCTGATGGCACTCATCTCTTCAAAACAAACCCGAGGAGATAAACACGGATCAATGAATAATTCCAAGCTAATGCAAGACTCTGATATGCAAGCAGTGGCTCTGAAAAGTATCAGCCTTTTGATTCTGTGATGAAATAAATAGAAGAAATAAAAAGATAATGTCGTACTGAACCCACGGCAATGCAATGATTAGTCAGGCCACGCACCTTTGATATACAACCACAGGCAGACCTTCGCTTTGTTCCTCCGGCCCTGGCCTGGAATAGACTCGCCTCAGGGTGGGAGGCAACCCAGTAACAACGAGACAGCTTAGAAACGCCAGCCTTGTGGACGCTCATTACCAACCCAGAGCTATCCTCCAGGCCAGACTAGCATGCAGAAAAAAGCCGAGGTAGCATAAGCAAAAAGCAAGGCAAACAGCCTGGAGGTGGATGGGATGAACGGACAGACAGGGGGGGAAAGGTGGGTTGTTAAGCAGCAGACAAGACAGCGAGCAAAACATTTCAAAGCTGATATTTCTGAGGTCTGGTTGCAGAAGGATCCGAGAACAGCAGCCCCAAGGTGGTCTGATCTAACAGGAGATTAAGTGTGGTTCTAATCTTTGCCGCAAGACACGATGAGGGAATTGCTCGTCGCAAAAAAAACCCCACGTGCCAGCAGTTTGTTGAGCAACCACTCAGTAGGTTGCCACTTCACAGCTCTGCATTTCTTGTCATCAGATCACTTGGGTAAAGAAAAGAATAAGGACACTGTGGCATTTCACAAAAACATGTCTTCTAATACACCAATCAAACCAGAGAAAGTACACAAAGCATGATGAAACTTCATGGAAATATGAAGTATTCCCATGTAGAGGTTCTTAAACCAGACTAAATATGGAACTTGAACAAAAAAAGAAAGCAGTTTGTAATGCTTTACTAATACATGCATTACTCTGAGAATGACACAGAAATGGACAAGCCTGAATAATGCATCTGTGTGTATTTAATGTCAGAGGGCAAACCGGATTGAAGAAACCTGGAACTGGAAATTCATTCCATCACTGAGCCTGCTACAACTCTTATACGAACTCCTGAGTGTGATTATTTCAGACGTCCAGTCATTTTACCCAACTGTTACTATGACATCACCACAAATAACACACATACACACCCACATTTTCATTAGCTGACTTGAAACAAGAAAACAAGGTTGCCATATCAGACAAATTTATATCTATATCTATCTATCTATCTATCTATCTATCATATATATATATATATATATATATCAGAAATGGATGGCTGACCAGACCTTATTGCAATGGGGATATCTTTGTAGCCATCTTTCCAAAGCAAGATGATGACAGAAGTGTCAAGAGGCCACTCAATGGAAAGAAAAGAAAATCTCCCCAATACAAGAGTGTATTCAACAGCTCTGTAGAAAGTTATACCGGAAATCATTTAGCTGAGTAAGTTTAAACCCAATACAGAATTTTTGTGCAACCCAAACACAAAATCTATCATGTACAGCAATATTCCACCATCTCTTAAACAACATATTACTCTTTATAACTCTATATATATATATATAACTATATATTTATAACTTTATATATTACATTAACCGTGTTGAAGAAAGTCTCATTACGTTATACATAATAGTTTGGGAAAAAAAAAAAAGAAAAAAAGAGAGAGACAAGGCTAGCATACTTATGCCAATCCACCTTCAACTGTGCAGCATTTATCATGCAAATGTCAGTGGTGCAGGATCTCTGACGGGATGTCAGAATCGGATTGCTTTTCCGTAGCCTACTGCAGAGAAAAATACCTCGGTGCCTAGAGGCCTGGCTAGACGCAAGACTTTCTGTTGTGTTCACTGCAGAAGTACACGTCCACTTTATGCTTTGTGAAGTTTCTTGCATCTCTCATGTATGCGCATTTCAACAACAAGCAGGCAGTCAGTCGAGCAGGATCAGGAGGACACACCCTCCTTATTGAAAAGCATAAAGAAACATTCTTTTAGCCTCTTGAGTAACTCTGAGTGCTGAATATGGTGCTATGACATAAAAATGTGTAATCCAGTACATATCCATACATCACTGCAGAGCTTGGAAATGGTGCCATGAAAGTTAAATTGGGCAGCAAATGAAAGGTAAAGTAAATAAGTAAAATACTCAGAAATCACATATACCATGTGTAAAATAACATGTATAAAAGTCATGTGAAGCATACAGCATAGAAGCTGGGACCAGGCCAATAAAGGCTCTAACCTGACCCCCTAAATGTACTTAAAATCTGTATTTAGAATCGAAAGCTCTAAAACAAACAGACAGGGAAGCGTATCCATCTTCTAAATATACTTCAACCATAAACAAAGATAGTGAAAAAAAAAAACTATAGACATTTGACCTTGCTGTGACCTTGACACTATTTATATTCATCACTCGTTCTTGATATATTGCATTAATAAGAATGTCATACAGGAGACACACAATCATTACACATCGATCAGGCATAACATTATGACCGCCTGACTAATATAATTGTTTTGGTCCCCCTTTTGCTGACAAAACAGCCCTGACCCGTCGAGGCATTGACTCCACTAGATCCCTGAAGGTGTGCTGTGGTATCTGGCACCAAGATGTTAGCAGCAGATCCTTTAAGTCCTGTAACTGACTAGGTGGGGCCGCCATGGATCGGACTTGTTTGTCCAGCACATCCCACAGATGCTTGATTGGATTGAGGTCTGGGGAATGTGGAGGCCATGTCAACACCTCAAACTCATTGTTGTGTTCATCAAACCATTCCTGAACCATTTTTGCTTTGTGGCATGGCACATTATCCTGCTGAAAGACATCATATCCATCAGGGAATACCATTTCCATGAAAGGGTGTATGTGGTCTGCAACAATGCTTAGGTAGGTGGTACATGTCAAAGTAACATTCACATGGATGACAGGACCCAAGGTTTCCCAGCAGAACATTGCCCAAAGTGTGACACTGCCTTCGCTGGTTTGCCTTATTCCCATAGTGCATCCTGGTGCCATGTGTTCCCCAGGTAAGTGACGCATACACACCCAGCATGACCCAGCATCCCGTATGATATGGAAGTGAGCTTTATCAAGTTCAAGTCATAGCTAATGTTGAGATAAATACCGTCAGCAAGCCAGACAGCCAGCCCGCATCTAATTACAAACTCTAACGGCATCCACAGCCCAAAACATCCAAGTCCTGTATCCCCAAGACCTGAACTATGATGATGCACACAAATACTCCCACATGTGCTTTCAACAAAGACATGTCAGTAGAACAAAAGCCTCTGAAAAAATAAGCGTGTCTTGAAAATCAACTCATCTAATCTCAACGTGTCTAACTGTAAAAATGATCCTAGTGAGTTGGAACAATTTATCATCAAATAACATCCCACACTGAATGGTGACATAAAATGGATATAAGCAATTCAATCATCAATGTTAAACATTTGCATTAATGAAAAGTATTTGTTCACAAATATTTCATGATCCTGATCAATCTAATCAGAATTTCAGATGGATAAGCACATTTTTGCAAAGAAGTGACCATGTTTTCTATAAACACTAAAGATGGAGGTACACCAGTATAAAAGAAACTCCAGGATAAATGTGCTTTTAAAACAGTATTTCAATCACAATTAAGACAACTGCTGAATCTGCCTTACAGTGTGGTGAAACTGCTTATGTGGGGTTACAGAGAATGTGGCATTGCCTTCATCTGCACCTGAACACTTTAACGTGCTGAGGAGATGCTCTGGGTTTGTAAAAGTAATGCTGTATATGTTTGAGCCAAGGTCTACATTTAATGCGTTGAAGGACGTTGAGCCACGTGTGTTTTACTGGGAGGCATCTGATGCTTCTGAATGGTAGGATTATACACTATATGGCCAAAATTAAGACATTTACTGCATTTGGCAGACGCCCTTAACCAGGGCAGCTTACTTACAAGTTGCTCATTATATACAACTGAGCAATTGAGGGTTAAGGGCAGCCCAGCAGTGGTAGCTTGTTGAACTTGGGATTTGAACTAACAACCTTCTGAGAAGTATTCCAACACCTTAACCACTGAGCTACCACATCCCCACATGATATGACCATATACCATATCCAACAACCCACATGTAGTTCATCCACAAATCATTGCCAAAAGGTTGAAAGCACAGTTAAAGTCTAGAATGCCTGCATAGTGCAGTTTTAATATTTCCTTTCACAGAACTAAAAGGCTCAAACTTGTTCCAGCATGGCAATGATCCTGTCCACAAAGACAGCACCATGAAGACATGATTTGCCAAGTCTATATTGGAAGAACTCAAGGTGGCCCAAATCCTGACCAAAACTTACTGAACACTCCTGGAACGAAGTGGAATGCAGACTGCACACCAAGCCTTTATGCCCGACATCAGTACCTGATCTCATTAATGCTACTGTGGCTAAATGAGCACAAATCCCCACAGCCACACTCCAAAATCAAGTGGAAAGCCTTCCCAGAAGAGTGGACTATTTTATAAAAGCAAAAGCTTTGAAATGGGATGTTCAGCAGGCACATATGGGTATGATGGTCAACTTTTGGCCATCAAAAGAGTCAGGGCTAGTTAAATAGTATGCTAGTTGAAAAAAATATTACTTACTCTTACTGACAGAGAAGCCATAAAAGTGTATAAAGACAGAATCTTGTTTTTGATCAGTCACTGAATAGCCTCAAGGTTGTAAAACACTCCTGCGAAAAGTACCTGTCAAATACCACAAAATTTCCAAAAAAGCCACATTTTTCCAAATTAATAAACTCCGACCATTCTCAACCAAGGGATGGATGGAAAAGGGCAAAGTGTGTAGGAAGACACAAAGCCAAAAAACACACAGATGAAGCATAGTTACAGCTAAAAAAAACTCCTGCTGTAGAGCAATAACCATCCTCGGGCGCGGGGCGTTTACAATACTTTCTAGAGAGCATTTAAATAGATGAACGCAAGAGTAGTACAGGGTGAATCATCAAAAATATTAACTGTTTCCCAGAAGTGATATATACTAAACTGTTTCTTAGATATATAATAGTATTGGCGTCTGTG
The DNA here is from genome assembly GCF_019097595.1 of Hemibagrus wyckioides. Taxonomy (NCBI): domain Eukaryota; kingdom Metazoa; phylum Chordata; class Actinopteri; order Siluriformes; family Bagridae; genus Hemibagrus; species Hemibagrus wyckioides. The sequence goes on along the minus strand of NC_080733.1, from coordinate 6,531,728 downwards.
GTTTCTAGAATCTAACAGACGTAGAAAAATTGTGAACATTTTCATTTCAAGTGTATGTTAATGTTTTCAGCAATGAGTGTTGGGAGTGAAGAGTCAGAAAGCTCTTCATGTGCAGGGCATGGTGACAAACATGCAATGCCAAATCACCACCATCACGCCAGTGAGAATCAACCAAGCATTAACAAAAGCATTGACCATTTATGGTCAACTACCATTTGGTAAACCAGAGCGGCTGTGGCTCGACACAAATCAACCAACAAACCAAATCAAGATGAAGAGCTTGTTAGGAAATAAACTACTTGGAATGATGTATATGGAGGTCTTAAAAGGATATTAAGAACGTTAGCCATTTTCGCACTGCTGTTAGACTGGAAAGAAAATCTAATCATTTCAATCAAACAACTATATTGACACAAACAAACATCTGAATGTAGTCAGGAAAACATTTTGTTTAGACAAATGTCCCCTTTTTAAACATCCCAGAAACGCAGTTAGCATCTTAGAGTTAAATTTGTTAGATGGTGCTTCGGAAACCAGACAGATTAAGTCTATGTCCATGTTGCTTCAGGAGCAAACCTACTCAGACTTTGTGACTGTGACTCACTTTTCCAAATGGCAGGAAAGTTCTTCAGTTTAAATGGTACTGATGAGAAATTTAAAACAACTCAAAAAAGTTGTCTTAATTGTGTTGGAAGAAGGAAAACTGGGCAAGTGTAAGGATCCTTTGATCCTCTAATAAGCGCCAAACAAGTGATGACAAAATGAGTGGATCAGAGCTTCTCCAAAACAGCAGGTCTTATGGGATGTTCCTAGTATGAAGTGGTTAGTCCCTACTAAAAGGTCCAAAGAAGGGCAACCGATGAACCAGGGACAGGATCATGGACACCCAAGGCTCACAGAACGCATATGGGGAGCAAAGGCTAGCCCGTCTGGTCCAATCCCAGAGAAGAAAGACTGCAGCACAATATACTGGCTATGATAGAAAGGTGCCAGAACACAGACTCCATTTTGCAGCACAAGAGGAATCTTCACAATGTTAGACAGGTGGTTTTATTGTTATGACTGCTGGTTATATAAACGCCATTAGCATTAGAAAGAACAAGGGCAAGTGATGACTGCAAATGAAACTTATCCCTGGTATCTGCAAAGGAATAAAAGCTGCACAGACTGTGACAATGTAGACAATGTAGACAAGAGAGGGTTTAGTAGCTTGTGCCTATGGCAGTGGCAATTCCTCACTGTTTAACAGCAGGTGCTATACAACACACAGCCTTTGAGAACGGTGTGTATTCCCACTTAGCACCATTTGTCTCTGTGGGTGAAGATGCATGGTGACCTGACTACCGCTGATTCCCTGGGGGCCTTCCTTAGTCCAGTACAGATTCTGACTACAGTTTGGGTTTAGAGAAGCTGAACATGTAGCACTGTTGACTACGAGCAGCCTCACATTTAAATAATCAATAAGACAAGGAAGTTGCAGTCAAGCTTTACGACAGAGTGAGACTCATAAATCAGGGGATAGCTTCTACAATTTTTTAAGCTGCACTTGACAGAGCACGTCCATTTTTTTCCTTCAGCATCTCATCCCTAACTGGTGTTTATTCTGTCTCACAACCACAGCAAAAAATAAAAAAATAAATTTAAATCGTCGAGCGAATCTGCCAAGCCAGGACAGCTCTACTTGTAGGCTGAGTACAAACTAAACAGTCTAAATTTAGATAACCTTTAACTGATCCAGTGTTAATTATAAATCACAAAGACCATGTACACAATGTCTAATCAAATTTTCGGTGAGGAAATATGAGCATCAGCTCATTTCTGACAGCAGGAAGCTGCAATCTTTAAACAACACACATATTTATGTGTTTATCAGAAAGGCACACACCCATTTTTAGTTCTCTCGCTGTAGATTGAGAGGAGACGTTCTTTCGATGGTGCCACACTGCCACCTTCTGGAGCACTGTTGAGGTATACAGCCGTGCTTAACCTTATTTAATCCCCAGCATCAGAACAAACACCACCCACTTTGGTCATTTGAAGGCATTCATTCATGTCTCTATCTCTGTTGTTCTCTCAAGCACTTCAGTGTAAGTGCACAACAGAGAGGCAAAATTAAATTTCATGTCGAGTGACACTTTGTAGCGCTGCTGGCCGCTACAGACAGGCAAACAGATCACGGTGTGAGGGGTTGCGCCTGTCGATCAGTGCCATTAATAACAGCAGACCGACACCCTTAAATCACAGCTCAAAGCTCATTTGTTCGCCTGCCTCCCATCCCCTTTTCATAAGCTCCAACAACAAACCTGTTAATTAGGTTCTTGCAAAGCGAACAGCAGCGTTAATGTGTAATCTTTTCCGATGAGGCCACGCCGCGAGCATCTGAGGCTTAAAAGCGTACTGTAATTACCACTGCTGATAAATCCAGTTAATGAAAAAAGAGCCAGGCCAGAAGCTCAAGAGAGAGACGAAGAAGAGGAAGTGCTACTTGCGGCAAAGTCACATTTCACTCAGAATCACACTCCCTGTGATTGGACCAGCGGTTCATATGTGGCCTTTTACACGTCAACCAGGGTTGCAGAACCAGAACCGACAATATCAGCAGAATCCAGCTCAAAACCTGACTAACATTCCTATATGGTCAATGAAAACTTTCCATGTCCTGCCAAGTGTAGATTAAGCTGAATTTTGTGCTGCCGTCACTCAATTCAACACATTTTATGCGCTTTCACTAATCACAAAAAATATAAAGGAGTTGTTAATCAAAAGAGAGGGAAATATTTATATAAAAAAAAAAAAAAAAAAAAAAAAAACATTGGATGTATTGCACCTCCCAGTGAAGCTGAAACACAGGCACATGAGGTCAGTGTTAGCATTTCTCTCACACACAAATGCAGCTATAATGAATCTGACTACAGTGTACAAGGCTTTAACTTGCTGGAATTGTGCTATTTGTTTTTTTTTTCTCCCACACTACTGCACAGACACGTCTCAGTAACCTCTAGACAAAATAGCATATTTTATTTTGTATGGTATGTACCTTGATACCTTTTTAATGCTGGTCTAAATATAGTGATAACGTCCGTGTATTGCCCATAATTTACCTGTATATTTCGTATTTCTAGAACATGAAGGGACTGGACAAGTGGCAGATGTACAGTATGTTGGTCATACTACTGCACACAGTGTGTCTGAAGCTTATGGCACAATTATCTGGCGATATACATCAGGATCTTAAGATTTTGCACCTCTCCAAACTTTCCCAATTTTTTGTTGGGTCTCTTGAAATGTCAGACAGTCCTCTGAAAGTAGGCGGTAACTGGCCAGGTTTAGAGACCAAAACAAATTCTAGGGAAAAGGTAGAAATCTGGAGATGAATATCATCATATCAGGACACCTTTTATTTAACACATTGTTCATGATACCTAAAAAAATTTTTTAAAAAAAAGCTTGAGAGAATGTTTAAGTGTCACTATCGACCACATCTGCAGCTTATTTGTGATTACTAGAGAGAATAATTTCAATGTTTTGCTGTGCTGAGAAACCAGATTCCTTGAAATTCACATATAATTGAAGTCTTGGGACAGGGGCTTCTGAAAGTCAATAAACATTTATGCAAAACTTTAACGAATTCTTCTTCCATCAAAGCCGTTTCTAACTTAAGCTCTTAATCTATATAATTCCTCCTCACAGTGATGGGCCTACTATGTCCAAAGTGAAAAAATTTGCTCATAGCTGAAAGTAAACACAGAAGCGCCTCGGTTTTCTGCATGATCAAGCACGAACAGCACAAAACATCAGAGTCGCGTAATAAGTGCTAGAAGGCTAGCACTTATTACATCACATCACAACAGCATTGTAAGACATTTGTCATGTCTTTCGCTACCCAAGACCTTTTGCACTTAGCGTCTCCTTAGAGTTCTTTTAAATGTGCGTTTATTGATTGTAAATTTTCATGACAGAATTTAGCAATTGGACTTTGATTTCTATTATCAAGAAGTTTCCATGTCTAAGCTCAGGGGAAACAAACGGATTTGTCTGTGGTCAGTGTGCATATGCTGCAGATAAAGATAAACAGATTTGGGGGGGGGGGATGCTATTCCTTTAAACTTGCTTTCATGGTGCTTCTGTCCTAACAGCTGTAGGTCAGACGTGGGTTAAGCCAGGCCTTTCACTCCAACTTCAACATGTGTCGTCTTCTCAAAATGACAAGCAGCACACAGATTATCAAATATCAGCCATTCAATCTTCTATCTTCACTCGACAGCACCAGCAGGAGACAGCGGAGAGGAGGGAGGACGCAGGTTGAGAACGGGAAGCAAGGAACAAGCAGAGTGACAAGTGAGTGAGAGAGACAGACGCAGCAGGAGAAGAGGAAGGAGAAGAGACTGTTGAGTGAGTGAGTGAGAGGAACAGGAGAGAGCAGAGAGCCGTGCACTGAAAGTGGGGCAAGGCCAAGACGCAGTGCCCAGGGATCCTGCTCAAGTTGTGGAAATCTGTAAATGCTGAAGCATGACACTAATGTATATAATACTAGTGTTTGGTATCTGCATTGCACGGCTCAGGGCTATAAACATGGGGTTTAACATGGAGCTGCGATTTAAGTACATTTCTCCAATAGCCTGAATAGCTTTGCTTTTTAAAAAAAGTGACAAGGCAGGATTCAATAGGGATTCTGACCTTGTTCTGGGTATCACGTTACCTTGATACTCGTCTGATCCTGATCACCTTTTAGGAGCCGACTCATGATGGCAAGTTGCTAAAGAACTTTCGTCAAGATCTTTGTTGGCGATATTGTATGCTTTCACAGAACAAAACACATTAACTGGATTGGAAAACATGCCAAACAAAATTCAGTGATCCAGAGGTCCAGGTTTGTATTGGCCTCGATTATAATACTTGTATCTGAGAGACACATTCTTGCTCTTTGCTTATACAATTCAGTAATGCTGTTCAATAAAGGAGGAGAGTTTCCCAAAAGAAAGCTTAAAGTCTGGGACATTGCCCTTCGGTGCAGCTCAATGTAAAAACCATGGAAATGTCTCAGTTGATGGTGCATGGATATCAAAACAGCTTTATGACAGGCCAGAAATACTGTTTAGGGGATTGATAAAGTTGCATAGTTTTATGCACCTTTAAGTGTTTCATAGTTATGTTTTTGACAGAATACATCACACACGGGCTATTTCAGCATGTCAATAAATAGAATTTCTGGTCTTTTCTTAATAAATGACTTCATTAATTTGTGCACATTATTAAGGAGTTAAATTTTTACATATATTGCAGGTGCAGTAGACAGAGATCACCCGAATGTTCCTTAAATGTCTTAAATGAGAAAGTTTCCATGACGGTTAAGATCTGATGAACATTTAGCAATTAATTATTCGTCTGCATTACAAGCACATGGTTGATAACTTATTACATCGCCTAGCTGTTGCGTGAACTTTCCCACCACTGAGCCCGTTAGCAGAGCGCACTCCTCCTATTAAGCTGGATAAACAAACTCCGCTGCCTCAGTTAGTCGTTATTACCGACCCTACCGCCCCCACAGGCCACAGTCTCCACGGGTCAGCAGCAACTCCTCATCAAAATGAAAGCATTTGCTTTGGGAAAGAGACAAGGTGAAGGAGAAGACCCGGCAGGCTCCTGTTCGCCATTTCAAATGCACTAATAAATAAGGCAATTTCCTAGCGAGGGGTGAGGGTGGAGGCGCTCTGTTTGCTCATTAAGGAGTGAATTTATAACTTTTTTGCAGCTCATATAGTTCAAGGCCTCTCGCAATGCTTATGAGGGCTGTTTAAATACTCATTAGGCTCCATCATTTGTCCAGGCAGAGCACAAGCTTAAGTGCACGCAAACACCAGACAAACAGGAACGAGCGTGGGGAGGAAGAGAACCGTATCAACTTTCTTCATATCAAACATCTTGTTAATCATCAGTGATTAACATTTCATTATGTTGCACACTAACAGGCACCCACACACAGTCATATAGACTTTACAGCATGGAAATCTGAGTGAGGCAGCGTGTTAATAAGCACCGAGACTCAAGATGTCCTCCATCTTGCCTGAAGCTCAGTTCATCGAATGTTTGCTGTATATGGATTCCTTCCTACGTGAACCTCCAGTCCTAAATACGTGCTGACAGAGACATCACACCACTCTAATAATAATAATAATAATAATTTATTATAATTTATTACAAAATGTAGCTACTTCATGACTTGTAATAAAACATTTAAACTTGATCAAGCCCACACTCACTGTTCTGAAAAAGTAACTTCCTTTTTATCTCACATCAGTGGAGGCTACAAGGGATAACAGGAAATATGCAACTCCCAAGTGTGCTGTTAGCAGAGGAATTTAATAAATAAATAAAGCAGTCAGAAGCAAGAAGAACCTGGAAGATTCCCCGAAAGTTGTGGAGTAGCTCTAGATACAAGCCTGTAGATAGTATTGGAGAAGGCAGGATTAAAAACCACATCTAGGGCCTCAGAGACTTATGGTATGGGAAATATAAAGCACTTCAGACTTGCCTTCAGTGAAACGAGCTAATGGTTTTGTCCATTTACATTCTAATGCACAGCTTGTGTATCATTATATGCTACTAAGAATCAATTGAAAAATGAAAAGCTAAAGCATATATTGAGGAAATGTTTATTTTCGCTACATTGAGAAATGCGCTGTATCGAATTTTTGCGAATCGTTATGCCCCTGAATGTGAAAGGGGGCAGACACCTTTTAGACTTCTAAAATATTTATTACATATGAATATTAACTAAACACCAAGCTGCTGTAGTCGCGCAGCTTGAAAGCACGTACTGCATCATGGCAATGATTTTCCCTCCTCTCCCTTTCTTCTGTTTTCTCTCCCTCAGGAGCAGCGTGGCCTCAGCCCATTATATTTTTAATAATGCCCCGTCGCTTTGCACTCTCCAGCCTGAGGCGCGGCCCGTTTCCCTGGCTACACCTGCATGTTCACACACCATAAAACCCAAGCAAATAGAGCACGCTCTCACGCTCCATCTCTCATGCCTCTGCTCTCTCTTAACAAGCTCTTTCTTCCCATCATCCGTCCACGAGCTGATGAGGCACGGCTCTCTGGATGAGCTCAATAAAACCCCGAGCTCCGATACAGGAGTTCAGCTGAATTACACCACAATTCTTCACGCTTTTTACTGGCCTTATTGACAATGACATTTTTCTACTTTAGTGATCATCGAAGAGCTGGCAGGTGGTAAACTTGGGAACAGCAGACAAAACCAGACAGGGAGGTAAAACACAAAGAACTGGGTTGCAGGAAACAGTAAAAGACAACACATGAGCAGTCAAGGATGCAGTATTTCTCCTCAATGAACTGCAATGCATAAAAAGGTGAAGCCCGAGGCGATGATTGACATGTCTGTTAGAGTGCAACCTACTTTACCTAAAGCCTCAAGGATCCGACACATAAAACATTTCAAACGCGTGCAGGACATTTACTGAATTCCAAGATTTAAGAGAAGTGCATCACGAAACTTGGATCCTAGTAAAGATTTTAAGCAATTTCATTTTACTTTCCTTTTATAGTAGTCTCTAGGTCACCTTCACATCAGATCTCAAAATATTAGCCAGTACTCAAACCCTGCCCTTAGGCTCCAAGTAAGGAATCTTGACTTCCTGTATGATTTCCAGACTACAAAATACGTCAATGGATCAGATTACAGAATATTTCATCATATCTAGCCTGTATAAATTTTGCTAGCAATACTCAGTATCCAAACAGTTCACGCTAAGGGTTGAACCAGTTAAAACCATATCCACTTCCTCAATTCTAAGTAAACTTTTTATTCCGCTCAGGGTCTCTGTGGACCCAGAGCCTATGTCGGGAATATTAATATCTAACACTAATAATATCCATTTCGAAGCACTGTGCACAGAGACTTTCAATTAAGACCAAGTTATAGTACCCAATTCACCTACTAGCTCGGATTTGGTAGGAAACCAGAAAACCAGGAGGAAACTCTGGGCACTGGGTGAATGTGCAACATTCCACCGAAATGATAACCCGAGCTCAGGATCAAACTGTGAGGCAACAAAGCTACCCACTGCTTCACCATGACACCCAGTGGAAAAACAGATATGATGCATTCTGGTTATAGAGTTATAGAGATGTGACGGAATATATAGAATTCAATTTTACAGGGGATACAAACTTTCCAAACACATAATAAACAAACCAGGAAAATCTGATAAATAGGAAAAAGTAAAAAGTTTAATTTAAGTAGGGAAAAATAAATGGATTACACAGAGCACTGTTTAACTCTAAATTAGCTTTTGCGTTCAAGAAAAATAGTGGTTTACCATCTTACTGTTGGTTTGTGGCGAAAATAATAACTGTTCCAGCTTTCGTTATGATCTCATATTGACCACGCTCGTTCCTATCCCAATCTCTCAACCGCAGGACAGCGTGGCCATAATATGTAGGGCCATGGTGGCAAACTTCACTAATTGAGCTGGCAGAAGCATTTTGACTCATACTGTGACTCCAGAAGCTCATTTCCAACGCCAATTTAACTGAGAGCATATGCCAAGCTGTTATGACAGGTCAGTGCCTGAGTGTGCATGAAATAATAATGAGCATTTAAGCCAAGAACAAGGGCAATTACCTTAACTTAAGCACAGGATATGAAAACGGTTCGTGTCGTTAGAAATGGGGTCGGAAGCGGGTTCTTCAATCCGGTTCTGCTTTCTAAAGTTTAGAGGGGTTTTCCTGTGGTAATGAAAGTGCTTCATGATAAGGGGCTTGGCGAGTAGCTGAGAAACTGAATGAGATGTGCTGCAGTGCCGAATGAGACGAGACGTTCGACTATTCAGAGCAGCGGGGCTCCGAGTGTGGAGCTCAGAAACTGTTAAATAAGGAGACAACAAATTGCTGAAAGATGTAAATAAAGTCAGCAGGCGTTTTTCCTCTCTCTTTCTCTCTGTCTTTACTCCAGCCGAGTTAGGGATTCTTTTCAGGAAGAGCCTGTTTGCGCTGAAGACAGAGTAATAACCTTGACACACATACTTTATATTAAAAAAAAGGGGGGGGGGGGTAAAAAAAATTTAGAAGGCTAAAATATGGAATGGACTACAATTGTATACTTGCCCCAGGGATCAAACAGCTTTGTTGCTAAAGCTGTTGCTAATTTTCCAACACATTCAAAGTGGTCACTTTCCCTGCATCGAAGAGATCTACAATTCACGATACATCCAAGGCAGAGTATGAAACAAAGGCAATGGCCTCATTTCTAACAGGAAGAAGCTGAACAGCTCTGGGTTGTTCTTCTGAATGTCTTGAAACACAAGCTGATTAATTCATTTTACGCTGACTGTCAGCATGTAATGTAAAGCAATTTCTCCATTTAATTGCAATGTTTAAAAGTGTAATAATGACTTTGTGAAATGTCAAGACATTGGTTTCTTTTTTTTATTTTTTTGCTGAACCGGCAAAAAACGCAGCATGTTCCTTGTTGAATCCGTAGCCCTGTAAAATTCACTTCCAAGCGAATTAATGTTAAACTGGCAGCCTGGTGTAATGCTGTGATGTAAGTGAGCAGGTACTTATTAGATAAATGTGGAAAGCACCTGCTACCTGCCTGTATCCTTTACACCCAGTGCTAACTGTTAACATCTAACTCTGTAGAGAGAATACATCTGGTTGTGTAGGTTCTGTGGGAATGTCATATAAATAAAGTCAAAGTCGAAGTCAAGCTCAGCTGGAAATTATGGTACTATGAATGATTTGGTGTTTTTAGGAAACATTGCTTAGCCGACTTCTCTTAGCAAAGTGAAGGGATTTCAACGTGATGCACATTTCACACGATTAAAAAGACTTTTTAAAGACTTTTGCATGCAGCTATATGAAGCTTCTTCATTACTATCTTACTGAATTTATATCTGGTTTTCTGAGTATTTAAAGCTAAAAATAATTCTTTCTGGGTTAAAACTAGCTGACTAGTATGTATGCAGTACTGAATGTATGTGACAAATGAACCCTGAACCTTAAACCTATAATAAACAATACAATGTCTTCGTATGCTGTGGTATTAAGAGTTGGAACTCAGTATGCTGTGAAGACAAGGTTGTAGTGGAAGAACTCGAACGTCCTGCACTGAGCCCTGATTCTGACTCAACCCCACTGAACACCTTTGGGATGAATTGGACTGCACCCCAGACCGTTACAACATCAGTGTCTGATCTCACTAAGGCTCTTGTAGCTGAATGAACACTAATCCCCACAGCCACGCTCCAACATCTAGTGGAAAACATTCACAGAAGAGTGGAGGTGGGACAGCAAAGAGGGAACTAAATCTGGCATGGGATGTTCAACAAGGACACATGGATGTGATTGGTCAGCTGTCAATATACTGTTGGCCATATGGTGTATTTTCATGCCGGATGTTTGGTTTTCTCCCATAACAAATTGCAAGGCTCTGATTTGGTGTAATCTCAGTCCAAACACTCAACTCCCATGCTGCAAGGTTGATAAACTGATACAGCAAACATCCCAATCATCATAGACACAAAGAAAGGTTTTCCCATCTGGCCTCACATTCAGCTAAATCAAACAGTGTAGAAACGTGAGTAAATTAAAAAGGACACCTGAGTAGATTAATCTTCCAAGTGGCACAACAGAAAAGCGTTAAAAATGTGTGAACAAATTTTTTGTTCGTTGCGAGTTCAAATCCTGTGGTCAGGAGCCAATTCAGCAAAAAGGAAGCAACACTGGAGAGCCTCTCCATACCAGAGGACACCACAGCTATCCGTGGCCAGGAGGCAATCATAGGCAACTCCTGTAGGAGGAAACCTACAGACAAAGGATACCAAATGTTTGCTTGTGTGTGTATATGTGTAGATTGTAAAGAATTCTAGATACTTTGTATTCACTCTGAATCACAGGTAATTTGTTACTGCTGTTTCAATAAAGCCTTTCCCCCTTTTATCAAGGCATTTTCTCCTCAATCACACCTCCTATTCTCTAATATTATGTAGTTCTACAGTCGTCTTGTCTTTTCCAGCAACATTAATCACTGTGAGATATATTGTGTATTGTGACAGTATCACAATGTGACACTTTTGTTGTATCACACATGCCTAATAATTGCTAGCACTTCCCAGGAGCTGGGTATGTTTTAACGTTTCAGAGTCTTTACTTTGCCTTTGACGCTAGTGAGTGACTTTTTTGTGTTGTCTTTACTAATGTGTGAAGGTACAGCCCCTTCCTTTTCCCCTGCCATGTCTCAAGGTTTCAAAGGGATCTTGAAATCCTTTCAAAAGGTATTTTTTTGCATAAGGGCAGCAAGGGATCTGTGCTCCCACTCTGCCTGTGTGTGGGTGTGTGTGTGTGTGTGTGTTCGGATTACAAAGTGTCATAATCCCTCTCTGTCCTTCTCTCTGTCTCCCACTTCCTTTTTTCTGTTCTTTGTCTCTATAACACTCAGAAGATGATGAGGTTCACGCTTCCCCTGCAGCTCAGGGAACATATGATGCTTACCTCTTCTCTTGTGTGTGTAAAGGAAAAGATAAAAGACAGTGGCCTAGTCAGTCACATCCACTCAGAGCTGAATCTGATTTTCCTTTCAGAACTGTGCTCCATCAATGCTGAGGTATTTTTCAACTCTTGTTGGTTTCTATCTAACTGAAAACACGTTCAAGCCTGCAAGGACATAACTGTTGCAGAGGCAGAGGCAGAATAATACAGCTTTGATTTGCTGAAGTCAAATTCTTTGGTCTGAAGGAGCCTCAAACGTCTACAAGAAAAACCATCAGCGTATTTTTTCCTTCCTCTTGTTGCACAAAGGAGGGGGAAATGGACTCTAGAGCTGTAGAGTTAATTTTTAATTAATTGTGTTTAATTAATGGGGTAATTTTAATTTAACTAATAATATGAATAGTAATTAATAATAATTTTCGGTGACTTCAGTGCTTTGTAAGTCTGATATAAAATGAGTCAGGACTCTGCTGTTTCATTTCATTTCATTTGTTGCCTTTCAGTGCGAGACGTGTGAGATAACCTTACACAGAATTTATCGTGATTGAAGATAACACCTTCAAATTTTAGATGCTTATTAACAAGCACTTGGGGTAAGTTAGATATCACCATTGGAAAAAATTAAATGTGAAAAAATTTCTGGGTTTTTCTGAACTTTTCTTGCCCCTAAACGGCTACGTAAAAACAGATTCTTAGAGATATAGATTCTTAAGGCCCGAGTGTCTACTTTCATTATCCAGGACAGGATTGCGACATGACAAAGAAACTCAACGCTGAACATGGAGACCACAAAACAGACTTTATTGGACTAGACTACGGGTTCTCATATGCTTCAAGTTTTTCTCTCTCACTCACCCTCATCAAAGTCAGCATCATCCTCGGTGTGCTGAGGAAAGGGGAAGCAATTGGTGATCTCCAGCCGGTCATCCACCACCAGTCCCAGCAGCACTCCCTGTACCACCTCACTGCCTTGGCCCTCCTCCTGGTAGTGTTTAATAATCTTCAGCACTACCTGCAGAGACAAACAGCAAGCCTTTTAACACGCAAAACTGAACACATGCCACAAGGCTTGGGAATTAACGTCACATCACGCTGCATTACAGGATGCTCAAACAGTAGAGAGGTATTTCTGACCTGTGTATTTGCGCCCAGTGTACTCATCAAGCAAGTAACGAAAGCAGTCTTATGATAGACATTACTACATAAATGTATCCATATGAACCATCAAATAATTCAGGAGATGAAAAAAAACCATTAATCGATAACTGTAAAGTCTTTTTTTTTTTTCACTCCAGTCTCGACGATCACGTGGACAAGTAAACGACTAGCGAAGACAAAGAGACATCGCTTAAACAGACAGAAGACTCACTTGAAAGAATGCAAGTTAGCTATGTGACAAATGCTTAGCTTGCCTCCTACAGTTTTAAATCTCCAGTCAATCAGCTCTCACACAACTGGCAAGAGAATTAATATTACTCTCAGTTAGACAAAGCAATAAAGCTGAGGATTCAATAGTGCAATCACTCAGACCTCCCCAGTGACTCTGCATGAATCATCAGAACCATCAGTGCAATTAATGTCAAAACTCTTACTGGTAAAACTTTTCATACGTTCTCAGGCTGTGTCAATATCATTAGCAATGGAATTATTTTGAGAGGGAGAGGGAGAGAGAAAGGAAGATATTTAGTCATAAACTCTTTTCTTTACATGTCCTAGCTTGTTACAGAGCTGGGGTCAGAGTGTAGGGTCAGTCATCAGACAGTGCTGTTACTGGATTATTAGATTATAATAAGATTATCTGACGCAAGTAAGGCACTAGATAAGTTAAGTTGTCTTTAATTGTCACATATACATTACTGCACAGTGAAATGCTCTCTTCGCATACCCCATCCTGGGGGGTTCAGCGCAAGGTCAGCCATGATGCAGCGCCCCTGGAGCAGGGTGGGTTGAGTGCCGACTTGGTTGACTTGCTGTAATGCCTTGTTACTGATCATTTCCCCAAGACTTGTCAATTTCCCAAAACTTACCAAAATTCATAGAGAAAGAGGAGTTTTATCAGTGAGTATCCGCATCAGGCTCAATGCTGCATTGAATGCTGCATATATAGTCATACTGTTGCTACCACCTCTCTTTTATATCTCCCACATTAGATTTGTATATTTTTTCCTTTTCTTCCTGTGTTCTTGTAAATTCTGGTTTATATCAATTAAATTTTTATGTCTTGGATGTAATGTGTATGGTCGAGTGTGACCAATCATATTTGAATATTCCACACGTTTCATTCCACTGACTTCCAGTCATTCGAACATGAATGCTGGAGAATGGAAATGCAAGCTAGACGAGAAGACGTTTCGTATTTCAAAGCTCGAGCCCGGTGAACGCTGACCAGCGATTTGGAATCATGTGAAGACATGTGACTAATACAAGATGGACATGTCACAGCATGATGCCAAGATGGAAGATGCACTGATTATAGTGTTGTTTAGACTGTCTTGCTTTATACAACACAGTTTTAAAAAAGGAAGAAAAGCAAGAGAAGCTGCCTGGTTTGTGGTGTCACTGCATACAGGAACAGGTGGTATATTTTAATACAAATTATTCTGTAACTGCTTTAAGGTTATATATTTGTAAGGTGATATCGCATCCGATTGTTGCCGGATATGATATTTCACAGACTGAAAGTCAAGTATGACAATCCAAGGGATGGATGCAAGAGTAGCATAACATGATACTTATGCTTAACCTGGCAGGGGCAATACCATGAGCGAGGAGGTGGTTTCTCCAAAGCGTGGCGCAGACATTGTGAATTTGCACCTTTTGACATTTTGTACCTTTGCGAATTCCCCAAATGCAGGAATCTCAACTGCATAATTTCTGATAGCAAGTGGTTCAAGTGGTTATACTCTGGGTTGTTAATTGGAAGATCAGAGTTCAAGCCCCAACACCGCCAAGCTGCTACCGTTGGGCCCTTGAGCAAGGCCCTCTCATCTCATCATGGTTGACCCTGTGCTTTGGCCAACATTCCAAGAATGAGATAGGCAAAGAAAGAATTTCACTGTTACAGTAATGTATATGTGACAAATAAAGGCTTCTTATGATCGATTAACAACCGCTACAGTGCTAAAGTTCATAACACAACATCATCTAAATCAATTTTCAGTCAGAAGTCTGAAGGTTAACCTGTGCCTGAGCACATGATGTTAAAGGATAAAGTTTTAACTGTGCATTTAATATTTTTCTGTTTAAAATGTCACTAAATCATGTCTGTCAAAGTCAAACACGCGTCACAGCCAATAAGACAACAACATTTTTAAAAATTGTTGAGGAAAACTGAAACTTCATTACACAACATTTAGGTTAAACACAAAAATCCGTACATGAACTCTTACGAATATCTGAATATTAAAATGAGTTCGAAGGCACATCTCTGGTAAAGACAAGCACAGTTATTGAGCTCAGACTCTGATTGCCCAACATGCATTATACAGTTCTATACAATACAACAGAGCTGCGGCTAACAGAGCAGAATTAATCTGCCCTTTTCATATTGAACGCAGGCGGTAATTAAAGTACAGAGCGGCAGTCAAACCACATCGTTTGAGAAAGTGAAGCTGAAACTGTACTCTGCATAACCCTTTAAGTGATCACAAAGGATTACGAGAGCCAGCTGCAGGAGTAAGGATCCCAGAGTGGAGATAAGAACCCCATCCGAGCGAGTCTCCGTCCTGCCAACAAAGCACGATCGATCTCGCGTGTCCGAGAGACCCGCTCTCAGTGCTGTAATAGATTTTCTAATGCCGACCACCAGAGACGACCTCACGTAAATCTTCATAAAATATAAGTCTGAAGAATACACTTTGTGATGAGGGAAAACAGGAGCCAGAGCGCTAAGACTGTGTGACTAGTGCATGGAGGTACATGCTAGAGCCAGAGTAAAGACACGGTTAAAAAGATCCTGGCTCAAATACAGTCGACATTGGCCCGTGCGTACGGCTCTCAGAGCTTGAAGGGGATTAGAGGACCACCGAAGGGGTGGGGGATCAATACCGTACACACGATCCATTAATCTGAACCACCCTCCTCACCTTGAGCCAGTACTTAGAGGTAATTTCTCACAGAAGCCAACAAATGCTTGATTTTTGCTGGGGAAAGCATCAAATACAATCTACAACACAAGGCCAAAAAAAATCTTACCTTTGAAAAATACAGGCTTGGCAAAAAGTAGAGAAAAAGCTGCAATTCCAAATTCCAAAAGAATTTATACAGGAACATTTGCAGCATTTGTTTTATGGGTTTCCAAGCCTATAATAAAAACAATGTCATTTCTGTAACTTTATAGCTAAACTGTGATTGGCAATATTGGGCATTTAGCCGTTTTTCAATCAATTTCTCCAAATTCCCACCCACTAGCAATTTCTCCCCATCACAACAGCGGTGGTATTCTTTAAACCACTTGCACTGAAGCCAGACTGCATAGTTTCAAATGGCGGCTTGTGCTCCGTCAAGGCACGACACACTCAGATGTATGCATACATAAGCTCACAGATTTCCATGATCAGCTACTGTCGCTCTGAGTGACAGGAGAGACAGTAATGGCATCCCTCTCACCCACAGAGCCAATTTTGCTCAGTCAGATTCCTGTCCATGCATGGCTGTGGAATCAAAGGGATCTAAACTAACAATCTTTTAACAAAAGGGCAAACGCTTGTCCTGTTGCCCAACTAAATTAGCTCCATTTAAGCAAAGAAATCAGCCCCTCCCCAACTGTACAAAAAACAATCCCCAGGTTAACCCAGCAGCTACTGTTGTTTATTTGCTATTTCAAAAAATTGCTGACAGAGGACATCTGTAACCAAAAGCTAGTTGAAGACAGCCAGAGAGGGAAAGTATAACAGCAATGAAAACACTGACAAGTCATGCCTTTCCCTCCAGCTCAGCAAATCCCTTGTTTGAAACGATGAAGCGACGTTTTAAGAAAAAGTGGTAACTTTCAGTTCAAGGCAGAAAAAAAATGCCTGAAATGAAGAAACAAGGCTGATCCACTGCATGGCAATATTGATAACCTTTTTTTTTATTTTACAGTATATTTGAAAGTGTATGATAATGTAGGGCTATATAAAGCATAATGCAACTATTGCCACTGATCAATGGTGAGTCATAAAAATAGTTCCTCTTGAACAGTTATGCCTGAAGTGCTAAAGCCAACATTGTAAAACTAATTGATGCAACTGTGTGCCGCCAAGGTTGCTGTGACTTAGCATAATTTGCTCTCTGTAATCTGTAGCTAATATGTGGACGGCATGTAAATGTTTCTTGTAGGGAAATGACGAGCCACATTTATCGAGCAGGAAGTGAACGAATTTACACAAAAAAAAAAATTTGGTGTTGGTGAAAATGCTGTAAATTCCGAAAAACGTTCGTATTCTGCTCGTGCTTTTGCATATGTGTATATTTATGCATAATGGAAACCTCAACATGATCGACTTCAAATCATAACAATTGCATAAATTACTGCAACTTTATTTATGGAATACACCGTCTTTTTTCCATTTACAGCCTATAGCAGAAGCCTTACTTATAAAAGTGATATGAAGTCTCCATCTCAAACACATCCTAAAGCTTGTTTACCTCACAGTTCATTTGGACAATATTCTGTGTGCTGGAGGTTTGTAAGTGTCGCTAAATGCAAATGAGCTGTGTCGGACATGCGTTTCGCATGTTAGGTGATCAACGTGTGCGATCAGCATCAGTGATGCACTTGAGAACATGCGCTTGCAGGGACGTAAAAAAAAAAAAACCACCAGCATTTCCAAAACCTTTTCAAATCCCGCAGAAGGTTTTCTTTTATTTACACACAACTTTACTAAAAGACTTATAAATGAAGGCCAGCGGTTAAGTTAACCAGATTAAATAACCTGTTATGGAGCTAGGTGACTAACAAAGTGTTCGTCTTCTCGATACAGCATTTTCCAAAATTTGTCATTTTCTGAAACATATCACTGACACAGAGGGATTTACTTGCTAGCATAGCAGCTACACTTTTTATTCTGCGCAAGTTTGTTGCTATGTGAGGCGTCATCAATGCCAGCATCATTTTTATTAGCTAGATACATATCCATTCTACAGTATCTCTAATCCTGCATTTGCATGTGTAAAGTGTCAGTGTTATAAGGATTCTGCATGTTATTTAAACAATCCGGGACATTCTGTACAAAATCATTCAGCTATATTTTAAACAGACAGTGGTTAAACATTTGCAGCATTGAAGGAGCGTTTTGGGTTATTTTTTTTCTCTTCACAATTTGTGATTCACCTCACAGGGGACTGAGGAGAGTTCAATGCTGAAAACTGTTCCTTTTACAGCAGAAAACAAGTCATGAGCATAAGTCACGCTGCCTTATGAAAGCAATGAGAAATCCAGAATGTAATTCTCCTTCGTAATCCTGTGACGATAATTTCATAACTCACCCCAAGTGCCATTTGGTAATGATGCTTGTTTTGGGGTTATCTAAATGGCAGCTGTTTTGGAGACTAATGAGGAGCCATGGGGCTGAAACAGGCAGAGATAAATTATCTCCTATAGGTAGAACTATATGGTAATGTGTGAGCCTAGAGACTTAACAAAAGTGGACAGTGAGGAAAGAAGCATGAAGCTAAAAGCACTCCCAAGAAATATTAAGGCAGACAGTTGACTTTGTTTTTCTTAAAAATATGACAAAGTCCATATACTGTAACAAGGATCTACACTCCCACACTTATGTTTAAATTAGATTACAGCAACCCTTCCATCAGGTTAGCCAAGAGATCTACAGGGACAAATCAGTCCCACTAATCCCTCCCTGGAAAGCCTGGCGAGCATCAATAAGCTGATGAATTCATCCTAATAACTCCGAGAATACCATTTCACTGATCCATCAGCATATTTGATGCCTGTTCACTTCCAGTGCAGGGGATTTGGAGATGATAAATAACGATCATAACCTCATATGCTTAAGTATGAACTGTTCAGAAAGAGCAACACAGTCTGAGCTGGCATGATTTCTGTGCTCTCACCAAAAGCCTGTTGTCTGATTATCAATAAAACTGACAGGCTGGGGGAAAAGGCACAGGGGCCATTAGGCGAGATTCCAGGAGACAAGAGAAAAGCTAGGATGAGCTCCAAACACTGCGGTTCAGTGACCTTTGATGGCCAAAGACTTCACCCATCCACACCTACCAGCTTTACTCACACAAGCTGGAGCACTGTGTGTGGGGGGGGGGGGTAATTAAACTGTCTTCCTTGAAAAATAATAATAATAATATAAATATATATATAAATAAATAAATATTTATTTATTTTTATATATATATATATATATATATATATATATATATATATATATATATATATGAATATGAGAATGTTTGTGATCCCATGTTCTACTTTCTCAGAGTCAGGGTTCTGGGCAGGACACAAGTTTCTCAAACCATGTCTTCATGGAGCTCTGTGCTTTGTGCACAGATTCACTGTCATGCTGGAACAATGTTTGGGCCTCTTAATTCCAGCAAAGAAAAATTATAATTGTACACCATAATGAAATGTCCTTCTAAATTTTTGTTGAGTTCAGGAAAGAACCCCATATGGCAGTGATGGTCAGGTGTCCACTGACTCCCCTCTATCTATTGACAAAATGCACACAGAGGCCACTAAGGGTCAGGAATCTGGAATCTGAGATCCAGTTGCATGGACGTCCAAGGCACAAATCATTACCGTTTCAATTTATAACCTCCAAGATTTGTTCCCGAGAGATAACTTAAAATATATTAAGATGTCCATATCTTAAAAGTAGGGTGTTAAGAGCAGAAAGGTCAGTAAACCTAATCAGGAAGCACACAATTAGAGCAAGTGAGCATAAATTAAGCAAAGCTTTAAAGATTTTTTTTTTTCCCAATTTTTATAAACGTTGTTGTAGTCGTTGTCATCTTTTGGCTGCTCCCTGCTCGGGGTCACTACAGAGGATCATTCTAGTCGTATATTTGATTTGGTACAGTTTTTATGCCAGATGCCCTTTAAGACACGTCCCTCCCATTTTGATACCAGCATTGAGTGGTAACCCTTCAGAGGCTGGGTTGATTCCTGTCCAGGAATCAAACCCGGCCTCCACAGCAAGAGCATGGGATCCTGCTGCTAGACCACCAGGGATGCAATTTCAATAATCTTGGTAAATTTAGTAATATAGAATATAATATGTAGTAATACATGGGTATATCTATATATAATGCAGGCGATCAAGTGGATATAAAGTACAATGCTTCTATACGCATGATGTATTAATGTTCATGTTAAATAAGCCTGCTAGGGAGTTCGACAAGAGCTCTGAAGAACTGACAAATCTAAAACATCAAATGAACAACAGTCCAATCCAGGAAACTCAGTAATCCTCACAGAACACTGGGGGAAAAAAAAGAGGAAAAAAAAAATAAAAATACTGCGGCCCCGCCAGCTCTACACCGTAAGTGTAGCGCTACTGCCAATGTCTGAAGCAGTATATAATTATTGTGTAATTCAAATGCAACCAAAGAAACACTAAATCTTTTAACAAATTGAAATCCGAATGCATTAATTTAGCAGCCTTTATAATACGTCATGTTCACACAATACCCCTGATCCCACATTGTCCTGGTGTCATCCTGTTTGTACTGGCCCTTTCATAGTGGGGAGAATTTATCAAAATGAAAGACAGAAAAAAAAAAAAAAAAAAAACCAAAGCCTGTGTGTTAGATATACACAGACGGCATACATGTCTGCAAGTTGCAGGAGGTCCGTTTACATTAGCATTGTGGTAATTAGCAGTGAGATGACACCAGCACATGTCTGAATTCTTACGGCAGTGAACACGACAAAAGGCCCAGAGAGGAGAGGAGAAAAAAAATTAATGGCTAAGTACAGTATATATGGAATGAACCAAAATGAAATTAAATGGGACAAATCCGTACGGGAACTTTGCGGTCATGTAGTTTCAACTACCAGTAAAAGCAGAAAAGGTTTTCATTTGTCTATGTTTTAAAAAAAAAATAGCTCTATAAATTTGTACAGTCTATAGCCAAAGGTTTGTGGACATCACATGTGCTTGAACACTTCCTTCCAGATTTAGTCACCACTTTGCTGTTACAATAACCTCTCCCCTCCTGCAAAGGCTTTCCACTAGATGTTGGAGCGTGGCTGTGGGGATTTGACCATTAGCGAGATCAGACACTGATGTAAGAATGAGCAGATCTGTGGTTCAATCGGTGTTCCAGTTCATCCCACGTGTTCAGTGTGGTTGAGTCAGAGTCAGAGTCAGGACTCCATGCAGGACACTCCAGTTCTTCCAGTCCAGCCTTCTCAAACCATGTTCATGACTGTGTTCACAGGAGCATGGTCACTGTGCAGGTTTGGGAATCTTAGTTCCAGTAAAAACTGTAAAGCATTCTAGACAATTCTTTCCTTCCAAATTTGTGGCAACAGTTTGGGGAAGAACCACACATGGGTCTGATGATCAGATGTCCACAAACCTTCAGCCACTGGTGAAACTAACGGCATGAGACACCTCAGCAAGAATCCTACTCTAGAGAAAATAAAGGCACTAGCCAGACTAATGAAATCTTTTATGTGCAACGTGAGGACAGAACACCACGGGTCACAGAAGAAACTCTGGACAAAGACTTGCTGACTCTTCTTTAAGGAATTCAACATTAAAACTGGATAATCATTATAAACATGATTGTGTCCCATAGCCCATATTAATGCACTTAACTAGCAGAACTGCTTGCCATATGTTATTATATTAGGTTAGCTTTTTACCCTCCAGGCACACAAACGGACCTGGGCAAACACGCCAGTGTTTTCACTTGCCCATTGAGCTAGTTAATGAATTAAAGATTTGTCCAGTCATAATAATTATTGAAGCCAAAAGCTGGCCTTCATGGATGGAGCAGTCCAATAAAACTCATTTCTGTTGAGAAAAAGTGAAGATGGCGGACCCTGAACAAAGTCATGATCAACAACAGGCTAAGCTGCTGTCACAGCTAGCCAAGAGGACAAATGAAGAGCGAGAGTGGAGGGTTAAGCACGAGTCTCCGACACCCCTCTCCGTCAGACACGCTCAATCCCTCGTCCATTCCCTTAGGAGTAAAGCTGTCTCAGTACTGAATCGCTTCTCACAAAGGCAGAGAAACTTAGCGTTGTTAATCTGTTCACTTTCGTCTAAATGACTGTGGAGCTGTAATGCAGAATGGATTTTAGTCCTGCTAAATATCTTCATTAAAATAACGACCACTATTTCTACAGTTTGTGAAGATTTTCCAAAATAACGGCTTTAATATCCAAATATTCTATAAGGATGAGAAAGGCTTACGACTTAATTAGTTTTAATGATTTAATAAAAGAAAATTAGAATACAAATTACATTAATTAAATTATATTCGAAGCTCTTCTGTTGAATGTTGCACTATTAGAGACAAAGAAATAGCTTAATACTTAATCAACTTGTTTAAACAGTGAACTTGTTTACAGCAGACTGGGGGAAAAGTAAAAATGGTCGATGCCAAAATAAAAAATAAAAAAAAAAAGGAAATTTTAGAAGAAAAAAAAAACTTAGAGATGGTCCCAAAATTACATTCAGAGACCAACTGAAAGTTTGACCAGTGGCCAAATTTGCATTGTTTTTGTAATTGTCTTGTCAAAAATATATGTGGTGGTGTGAAGAACCCATCAGATGTTGCACTGACTGAATTCTGGAAAACGACCAAAAAAAAGGTCAAAAAACAGTAAATTAATATACTTTGACAAATCAGTCAAAATGTTTTTGTTTTTCTTTTTTAAAATTATACATAAAGGAAGGTTTCTATTAATTTTACAGAAGTATGCCTAGGTACTACATTTCTTTCATGAATAAACAACACTTAACTAACTTATAAGTTAACTAGGTGTGAAATAATCCCAAATATTTACTTACAATATTACATAGATAAGACAATACAAGACTCTATATATACACACAAATGTATTTCAAAAAAATCTGAATATTAACATAATAAATAGAAAAAAATAATTACATTTCAAATCAAATACAGCTTTGGATTTAGACAGACTTTTATATTTAACTAGTCATTCATTAGTTAATTCGTTCACCCTCCTGGTCAGTGGATCTGTGGTCTCTCCCACCAAGACTGGGCACATGACAGAAACACACTCTGAATGAGACACACATGGTCCCACAAAACAACACACCATACAGAGTCCACCTACAGGTACATTTTTGAGTAGAAACCAAAGAACCCTGATGAAACCCAGCTGATTTTCCCAGCATTAAATTCTTCATTAATATAAGAGCATGCGCTCTCCTTCCTGTTTCCAAGCTGCAGGTCACCTACTACACTTCTACAATCGACTGTTTCTTTGCGAGTCTTGCCAGGGCTCGCCACGTCACATGCACGTGTATCCTCTCTTGGACTGTATATTTACACGCTGCATACTTGAAACGGCAGTAAAGACCCAGAAACAGTGCATTATCGCACACATCTCAAACTTTGTGTATCGTACATCTCTGCAGATTTTTGTCATTAAGAGTATCATTAATCTCTATAGTGGACTGCACCCTGGAGATGCCGTGGCAGACGGCCATCTTTCAAGGACAGTCAGCGCCTTTTATTTTATCCATATGCTCGCCTGGTTCTTTTTTAGCACACATGCAGCAATATAGCCATCAATCTCTTTTACTCCTGCTCCAGAAGAACTGGAAGCTCGCAGCAAATGCAGCCCCGGCTCCTGCGCAGACGATGCGTGTAGACGCCGTGGTTCTCTCACCCACTCGTACTCACATCCTGCCGGAATGTGCACATGTGTAAAACATCTGCGAGAGAAAAGGATTGCGTGGTGCTACTCTGGTGATTAAACCAAAGGGGAAAATCTTCTGTCCTTCAGTGTCTCGCTCAGGAAACCGAGCACAGCTGCTGACTCAGTAATGAGCAGGAGACAAGCACATCCTTATTCCTTCCTAACTTGAGAACATTTAAACACTTTATAACGCACGAGATTTTATGACCGTCTTTGTTCCTTTCAGAGAAGTGTGAAGAGTGATAAGAGTGTGAAGCGAAAACTCTCACTGTTATGTACAGAACATTACAATAAAAAAAAGGAACTTAAGACATCATTGGGAAAGTCAGAGTATCAAAAAAGCATTACAGCTTCATAAAATAGGAGCCTGTTATCTGACCCCATGTAAACGTCTTCTGATTTACTAATGTGCCGTTTTATCTGTTCTTGTTTACTTTCTAATATTTGAATATTTTTTTATCTTGTATGTTTTTTTTGCTGTATTTTTTACATACTTTGTCCTTCCTTATCCTTTTGTCATCCTCGTTTTCTTCTTCTTCTTTTTCTTCCATTACGTTTTATTTGTGGGAAGAATTTTTTTTTGTATGAAATATACTATTATTATTACTTAGTAGTTAGTTAGTATTATACTATTATAGTTTATATTTCTTATATTATATATCTATATCTTTATATTATATATCTATATCGTAATAGAGGAAAGGGGTGGAGCTGGGGTCATGTCTAATTTGCATAACCAGATATCAAAATTCCTGGGGAAGTTATGCAAGTTATTTTAAATGCACCACTGTTTCTGAATAAAACTTAAGATGTCTGTAAAACACCAGAACTTAGTGTGACCGGTGCATGTGTGTTATTATGTAGAGTTCAATTTAAATCATTATTAAGGTCTTTGGGTGATATTAATATTGACCTGTGTCATACTTAAGTATATTAAAATCATATGGGACATGAATTAGTGACTAAGTTAATCATCATGTAAATTAATCATGGGGAAGGGAGGAGGAAAACTGCACTATTTAGCATGCGATTGACCCAGAAGAGATGACGCTTGTCCTTTCAGCTCATCAGTGTGACCCGCACCGCTCTGGTGCAGTTAACACGCCGTCTCTGGAGATCTGCAGAAAAACACAAACAGCTGGCCTTCTAATGAGCTTAAAAAGCAATCGGTCTACACCTGTTAGCCTGAACCGTGCTCTCTGCTGAATGGCTAATGGCTCCGGCTCGAGCGTGACCCTTAATTTTAACCCCTTTCCCCTTTAACGCTTTTAAACCTCGAAAAATTATTTAAATCGTTCGCAAGGCATCTACAGAGCTCTTGGACATTGAGAATTTGCTGCATGGTAAAAAAAGCCTTTGTGTTGCTGTATACAATACTTCTACAATAATCTAATCCTGGTGTTTAAAATGACAGGCTTGTGATACAATGCATAGGCAAACCTCCTCCACAAGCAAGACAAGTCAGTGGAGCCAGTCTGCCCCCTGCAGGGGTTTCACCTCAACTGCACAAGCCCGAGCTGTCACTTTTAAATGAGGTGCAAGAAAGCGTTGTCATATTTCTTTGTGCACAAGTGCCTTAGGCCAGATCGCAGCTTTCAAACAATCTGAGAAGGAACAAGGGAATCGTGTTGCTGCCTGCTAATGATTCTGGTTTGAAAGCAAAAAAGTACAGTGCTCCAAAAATACACCTACTTCTGCCTGCTTCCCAAGCAAGGCCTATGTTACTGTTTTAGCAATTACCCTTCTCAAAGGCCTGTCTAGACACCGGGCTTGGCTGGTACACAAGATAAAGTCGATCAAGCAGCTGCTGCGAGTTCAGTTTAGTTCAGCTTTTGAGAAAAGAGGCTAATGAAAATGAGGGAAAATGGAAAATGCTACTCTGGTGTTACCGCGTTATTTGAGAACGAATTGGTCCGAGATCTGATGGCTTATTATGTAAAAGGTCAAAAAGCAATGAAAGTTACAGAAAGCAGGAAAAAGAAGCAGTGGAGGGGCAAGGATTTGTCAAGCTCGCTGATTAAGCTAGTGACCTACTACGATGCAGTCGAGGCTAATCCATCTGCTTAATATGCTACGAGTATTGCAGGTCACCTGAGATGTTTTAACATCTCTCCAAAGCGAGAATCCCTGAAAAGCAAACTCTGGAAAATACTCTAAATCGGGTGGCTGCTGAAAATTTTGCTTTTTTTTTTTTTTTTTTAAACTGTCTTATTAGTACAGAGCAGCCTAGCAGACCAGGAAAGGGATTCATGCTTCTCGTGTGGATGCTAACACTCCTTAATGAAAAAAGCATCTAATAGCTAACAGTGGCAGGCACTTGAGGGAAGAGTGTGTGGTGGGGGTGCAGGGAGTAGTGACAGCATCGGGAATACACAGCTGCATAGCTGACAGCACCAACAGCCTCACTAACACTCACCTGCTGCACGACTAGCATATGGCAGCCACTGCTGCTCACACTGATTGCACCCCATCACGAGGAGCTTATGATCAGAGCGTTAAGGTTTTGAAAATGCTGCATGGCAAATGACGAGCCTAGTGGCATGGAAAATGTGCAAATCATTTAACAAGCACACAGCGAGTGCCGTCATGCAATCAAAATAAATAAATAAATAAATAAATAAATAAATAAATAAATAAATAAAGCCATGACTAAGGATTCAACGATGATGGACTCGATAGGCTCGTGAAGTATGAACTTCGTGCTTGCCGACACGTTTGGTTTGACCGACGATAAATATTTATGTGAGAACATTAGAGAAGACTAGAGAGAGAAAAGGAAGGTTGGTGAGGAAATGACTGTTTATAGTGTTAATAGGGTCTTGATTCATGAGTGTTCCACAGCATTAAAACATAACAATAAACGGAAAAAATGACATGTTCTTTAATAAATTAAGAGTTTATGTCTTCGAGTTTTGGGAAACGATGTTAATTAGAAGATGTGCTACGCTGGTATGTGGACGCCTGACCATCAACATCTGTATGTGCTTGTTGGGCAACTGTATTCAAAGCCATGTTCATTAATATGGTGATGGTTCACCTTTTTGCTGTTATAATGCGTTCCACTCTTCTGTTCTGTGAAGAGTGTAGGTGTGGGGATTAGTGTTCATTCAGCTACAAGACCATTAGTGAGATCAGATACTGATGTTGTAAGAGTGAAGAGGTCTGGGGTTCAGTCGGTGTTCCAGTTCATCCCAAAGGGTCAGGGCTCAGTGCAGGACACTCCAGGTCTTCCACTACCACCTTCTCAAACCATGTCTTCATGGAGCTCTGTGCTTTGTGCGCAGGTACACGGTCATGCTGGATCAGATCAGTGTTTGGGTCTCTTAGTGTAAAGCTACAGCATAAAAAATTCTATACAACTGTGTGCTTCCATATTTGCAGCAACAGAAGAACCATGGGTGTGATGATCAGGTGTTCATATATTTTTGACCATATAGTGTTCTGCTGCGAATACAGTACGAGACGCTCATTAAAAATCCTATGTGGGAGAAAATGACACTAAACAGACTGTAACGAAAGCTTTTGCCATTGTTTTTCTCTTATTTCAGTCTTCAGCATCTATATCTATATGGTCCCAAGTGCACCCTTTGCATGTACACCTCAGAATAAAAGATGAACAGATTTCAGATTATGTTTAGAGACTATGGAGAGCCTGGGCTGACTATCATTTACACACAATAAACTCACTCTTTGCTCTCATACTCTGGCTCTTAAACTCCTGATTCTTCATTCATCTTGCGTTGGGAGAAACTGCAGTGGTTTGATCATCTAGAAAGATTTAGGTGTCTAACTTTGTGGATGCAGTTTAGAAAAGCAGCACATATGAGTGTGATGGTCAGGGGGCCACAAACTTTTGGCAATAAAGTGTATAGCAGGAGAAAAATATTCGCAACTTGTCAAAAAAAAAAAAACTGTTGTTTTTTTTTTTTTTAGTTTCATAGTCCATCTCCTGGTAAGAAAGATGGAATGGTTCTTCTCAACAATGACGTGCTGGGAAATTGAAGAAAAATTGCACATTCGGGGCATGGGGAGCGATTCAACATTTCGCTGCTGTTACTGTCCAAACAACTTGTCTGTCAGCTACAAGAGCTTCCTCGCTGCTTGAGAATCTGTTTCAGTTATCAATTTAAAAATGGCCATCCCTGACATCCTTGAGAGGGAAAGGATGACACAGTAGCTTGCATCTACATATGTACACACATCCCTTCAGTATTAAAGCTCTGGAAGAAAAGGACTCATTCATGCTGCTGGAGTGAATGAACATAAAACAAAGTAGCGATAGAGTCACTGGTTGCAAGCCTGCCTACAAACATCAGCTGCACAGCATTAAACAAGTGAACCGCAATCTCAGGTATACACCTTATGGGTACAAATACGAAGGAAACCGTTAGAAGCCTATCAAACAGCTGCAGGCCAGAAGGATCACTCTTTCACAGCCAGCTACAGGAAATGGGTGAAGCCTGCTTCACCGTGTACCTATTTTCAGCAACATAATATATGCTGTTCTAAAATGTTTTCATTCGTAAAATGTTAATCTGTGTGAGAGAGAGATGAAAAACTTACCTAGTCTTCACTGTATCTGTTTTCATTGACAATTAGCACTTAAGCTGCACAGCATTGTGACACGAAAACAAAATGGCACAAGATCAGATTTGTTGTTCAAAAGAAGGTCCAGGGTTCAAGCCCCAGCACTGCGGGCCTTTGAACAAGGCCCTTAACCCTCTCTGCTCCAAGGCTCTGTATCCTGTGCTCTGACCCCAACTTCCTAACAAACTGGGATATGTGAAGAAAAGAATTTCACTCTGCTGTAATGTTTATATGACAAAAAAGGGACTACTTCTTAACAAACCTAAATAACATGCGACTGAGTAAGCATGCTGGAGCATTGGCCTGTCTGGTGTTCGGAAAATATGCTTTGTCCACTCCTGGGGTACCAAATAAAAACAATCTTGGACTAAGCTTAAATATATAACAGATTCCAAAACAATCGAGATTAAAATGTCAAGCATACTGATAATACACGCAGACATAACAGATCGAATCATATATACAATAACTGATCGATTTACTTGGCCAAAAAAAGATAAACACTTCTGCAGAAGTGAAGAGATCCTTTTAGTATTACTGGTGCCTGGTTCTTGACATGTGCCTTAAATGCCTGCACTCAAAATTTTGCCTGCACTCAAGGCTTAGCCCTGAATTCAAAAGTCATGTCAGACCACATGTAGTAAACATGCCATGCTGTACAACAGTGTGTGTGATGTTGTTATGAATGTTCTCCGACGCTGGCTCTATATTAGAAACGCACCACAGGGAAAATTGCCAGGAAACCTTTCAAACTTCTGACCAAAGGTTTTCTTCCAACAATTAGTCTACTTAGTCTAGAATACAGTTTACCAAAAACATGTTAATGCTTACTTTGGCTATCATCCTGCAAAGATCAGGGTGGATAGAAAGCTGGATTCTGTAAGCTGGAAGTTAGCTGAGCACACATCTTATTGAAACTTGACGGACGGACGGATGGACAGGCAGATATATAGAGGACATAAGAATGAAAATGTCTCCCAATTTACAGCATCGTGAAACCAGAGAAGAACTTTATCATATTATGTATTAAAGTCATAAAATGGTTAAGTGATCTAATAAAAACATCAATTAAAAAAAGGTCAGCTGCCAGATGAGAAGTGATTGAATGAATCAGGGATTATTTCAACACCAACTGGACGATGAGGTTTATGTTTAAACCCTGCAAGTGATTTTTACTTCAGTTGGTGGAGACCCATGCAGATGATGCATTATCTGATGTAAACGTCTAATTCTTCATACAACAATTAGTTCCGGTTCACAGGTTTGATTGGATGAGCTGCGTTCCACAAGCACTGATATTTGGTACAACAGCATTGGGACATTTCACTGTTTGTACCACTTCATTCTGTTCAAAACATAAAATTACAATTCTAGCAAACGTTCATTACAGTGGAACTGTTATTTCACTTACTCTTACTATGAGCTGTCAGTCAGCCTGCTTGTCGCTCGAAATATGTAACACCACAACCAGCTGTGGCTTCTTTAGGTACTATTTCCACTGACGGAGCAAAAATAAAGCTGTGTCCCAAATGGCATTCTACACACTATGCACCATCTAGTGTATGAATTTTGGAAGGGTAGTATACTCTTAAATGGAATGCTATTGATTTTGTACTGACCAGAAGTATGAGCCGTTTCCCGGTTGATGACAAATGACGTCCAACAACACAGAGTTTTTAAATGTTTAAAAATAAATCAGACGCCATGGGCTAATGTAAAAGACATTTGTAAGTTGGCTTGAACACAACAGTGTCGTCAGCCATCTTGAAATTTTTTTCACATCAGCACCTGGTAGCCCCGCCCCTCTTCCTCTACATAAACCAAGTGTTGAGTGCAAGAAGTGTCCAACATTCCACACTAAAGAAACTGTAGTCTGAAATGTCAACAACTCAGTAAACATTTCTTGTTTATAGAACTGAAATAAAAGAAATTTAGAAATATGGTGTACTGAATATCAGCACAGCTGCAATAATCTACTGCCAAATCACAGCCATGATGATATTTGTTATAACACCACTCTTACTTATGCAAGACTACTCAATAAGCATTTGGCATTCTTTTTTTTAATTATATGTATGCTATTAATATTATTATTATTATTATTACTATTATTGTTGTTAAACAAGAACTCTCTCTGCTTTAATGACAGTGTGAGCTGATATGGACTACACGAGTGTGTGCAAAACCTTATTATTAATTACAGATCAAATCCATCAGTATGTCACCTAAACACATGATTCAACAGAAAATATTAGACGTTATAACATGCAGTTAACAGCGTTGATAGAGACCTAGAAACAGTGCAAAATCTTGAATATTTAAAATTATATAATAAATATTAAATCTTTGTTGTAAAAGATTTAAATAGTCTAAAAGCTTGTGTTTATTTCTCAGATTTTTCAGGTGGTCTCAGACATTTAGATCCCCCTGTGCACATTGATGTGGAGAACATGCCACAACGCGACTATGTGAAGTTTGCTGGATTCATATAAGGGTTTAGTAATGGAGCTTTAACGATTGTCCTAATTGTCCCGTGTTTAAATGTGTTGCTCATTGGTGCGAGTTGCTAGGAGAAACACGGACAGGACCTTCTACAATGCAGCCCATCAAACCACTTATAGATTACATAATGCAATATCACAATACTGCAGAATATCAGCAGTAAAAACAGTCTTGATATCAGAAGAAAGCACAGCATTCACTTCCGATACAAATATGGAGCTTTTCATAACTTTACCAGGTCAGTTTTCAGATCCTTTTTGAGTCTTAGGACCATGCCAAGGACATTCCACAGACCACCCAGGTGTCCTGAGCTCAGTGCTTAGGGTTTTCTCAGGCTAACACATACAGAGGTACAGAGCATCAGCAGCTTTGCTTTTACTAAAACGGTTTGCAAGTTTTAGTTTAGGATTAACACTGTATCCAAACCAAATGACCATCTTTTGTGTCCAAACTAGACATTGTTGGCTGAATAATGCAGGATTTCCTATAAATTATGGAGTGCACTTTAACAGGCGGCACAATCCGTTATGTGTTGGGTTTGTGGTCAATGATGCAGAGGATTAAGTCAGTAAAAATGTGTTAATAAACATTCTCTACCAGTCTCTGGATCTAATAAATCTCCTAGTAAATTATTTGGCAACTAAGTGCCTTATTAAGTGTAAGCTACAACTTTCTCCCTGACTCAGGAGTCAGCTAGTTTCATGTCAGTTACCACGCATGATGATGCCGTTATGTCCATGTTTTCGTGTTAATCACGCTAACACTCGCTCTGGGAGCAACGAGGAAAATGTTTGGACGATCCGATCTTACCAGGCCTTCGATCTGAACTTGTTTAACAGCGGACTCCAGACTGGACCCAGGTGAAGCGTCTCTGCGAGGTGCCATCTTTACAAACACGCGAAACAGAAGACCGGAAGATGGTGATTTCCGGTTAAGGTGCGGCGGTGTGTTACAATCGGAGAGAAACAGCACTACGCTGATCGGTTCCTGCGGGCTGTGTATTACATTATTGATATTTTTTTCTTTGGAATTTGTAATGTATAAAAACTGAATTTAACTGTGGTTTTTTTAATCTAAACTTAGTATGTAGGCATGATTTATTTTACTCGTTACTGTGATAGACGTGTCGTGTTAACGTATCGTGTTTCCACACGGTCCGGTTTGTCTGTAACTCCAGCGTGTACCATGCTGGTTGTATTTTGAATGTTTTTACTCATTTTTTTTTCGCATTCTCTGATTAATGTATAGGTCCACGCCTTTAGATCTTGCTAAATGTGTTAAAATACCATTCATTAGATGAGTTAGAGTAAGTTAGAGTTGTCAAGATGAAGATAAAACGGCAGAAGCATGCGAAGAAGACGATCAGTTTCTATAAGTACAACTTTTGTTTCCGGGAACCGTTTCAAATACTGATCGACGGTACTTTCTGTCAAGCTGCTTTAAAGAATAAGATCCAGATCAAAGAACAGCTGCCTAAATATTTCATGGGAGAGATTCAACTTTGTACCACCAAGTAAGTGAACATGAGTTGTTTCTGAAGTCAGTGCTTCGTCTCCTGTCTCAGTCCCTCACATCAGCTTTTGATTCTCTCTTTTACATAGATGCGCACTGAAGGAACTGGAGACACTTTCAAAAGACTTGTATGGAGCTAAATTAATCCTGCAGAGGTTTCAGATACGGAAATGTAAACACAAGGAGCCTGTCCCTGCCTCTCAGTGCCTGCTGTCCATGCTGGGACAGACTAATGCACATCACTACTTCGTTGCCACGCAGGTAATTGCAGACTATACTGATCTGATGTCTGGATTTACAAGCCTTGCTTCCCAACAGATGCAATGTAATTTGCCATTGTATTCAAAACTTCTATGACCCCCAAAATAAAAACTTGTAGAAAGTCTAAAACCTCTAGAAAGAAGTACAAGGTATTCACTAGGTTATTAAATAGGTTGTAATTCACATAACACATTTTTTTTCCACAGATGCCTTTAATTCTTATTATTTAAATACTGATATATTTTTCAAGCTAGTTTATTAAAATCTTTTTTTTATATATTAATTTAATGTTATTCATATTGTTTATGACCGTTGCATATCCCAGGAACTCTGCAAAAACCTTTGCACTATTTTGAACAGTTGATCATTTCAACAAAATATATTTCATGTTAGAACTTTTAATTAAATTTCCTGGTTAGACAATTGTGCTTTTTTTTTGGGTTAACAGATTTGGAATGAAAATATATTTATATTAATAGCATGCAATTTCCTCTAAAAAAAAAAGAGAGAGAGAGAGAGACACTAAAATGGATGATTTATGGAATGCTAAATGGCTGACTTCCTCCTGACCATTTGCAGGACAGAGAGTTGACCACATCTCTGACAGAGATCCCTGGCGTGCCCCTGATCTACATTGTCCAAAACACCATGGTGTTAGACAAACCATCAGCGTGTTCCTTGAAGCATGTTGAGGCAGTGCAGCTGGGAGAGCTCGTGAGTCCTCATCAACAGCAGAGTCTTCAGAGCCTGAAAGCGGAGCAGGGCCTCAGTAAGGACGGTGAGGAGCGGCGGGGCAAAAAACGCAAGAGAAAGTCAAGCAACCCGAACCCTCTCAGCTGTTTGAAAAAGAAGAAGAAGCCAATGCCACAGCAGCCCAAAACAGATGGAGAGAAGAAGAGGAGCAGGCACAGGAAGAAGAGCAGTGCTGGGCCATCTGTTAGTGTGAACCCAGACCCTTCCAGTGCTCAGTCATGACCCACCTTCTGTATATCAGCTGACATTAAAACCTCTAAATGTATAAGAATCAGATTTTCTAATAAAATTTTAATCAAGATTTCAAAGAGTTTTCATTATTACCAACTGATTTGTTTAGTTCATGTATGTATTTAAAAGTTCAGTAGATGATAATTATACTATTACTCAATTTCGATTTCAGCTGGCAATCGATTTCCTATTACAGAACCTCTGAATATATGTGCACTTGCCAAAAGATGGTATAAAGTTGATAGAATGATTGGAGAAAAATGCATGATCTTATACTGATGTACATGTGTGATCTGTCAGTTTAAAAAAACCTTAAAATAAGTGCATTTTGATGTAGCACTTTGTAACCCAACCTTTGACAACACAACAGTCACATGACTCTCAAGTTACTGGCTTTGCATGTGGGCCACCTTCGTTTGCCGATTCTACTTGGAGCTATGATGTCAACACAAAATTCCCACATGGCCACTTGGTAGTTTTTAAAACTCAGTATTGTCAGTTTCATGCATTTCCTTTAGGGCTGTCATAACAGATTTCAGTCTTTAATGCTATTAGATTAGGGGCAAAATGTCCAAATCAAAGCTGTAACATTAAAATTTGTCAGAAATTGATGTCATTCCTACACATATTTCTAATTTGTTCCCATTAATGTTATAAAGTACTTTCATTAGTTCATATACAGGATCTTCATTCCTCTAAATTGTGTCTTTGTTTCTGATCAAAATATTGAGTGATCACTTATTACTAGTTAGATGAGTGTATAAGGCTCACTTTAAGACGTGTAATTTCTTGATAGAAGAAGAGTAAATCACAGAATCAGGCCAACATTCACTTTGCTGTCATTTGGATAGTGCTGTTAATAATGTTAGTGTTCTTCAGAAAAGCTAAAGAAGTGATTGAGAACTCATTCTGGAGTAAGACAAATAAACCATTAGTACTAAAATCAAATTAAATTATATAATTGCTATAATTGGCTAAATCAATCCTCCATCCAGCTTGAATAAGAAACCAACCATCGGCCTTGTCATTATATCTAACTTTAGTTACTGTAATAAAAAATCAGGTAATGTAATACCATAATTAAAATGTTTTTTAAAAAAAAGTCATTTCGTCCACACTCCATTCACCAAAACAATATGATTATTAATACATTTGTCTATGTGGCTAGTTCTATGTTGTTTGGGTTTGTTTTATATAGCTCTCCACACACTAGGATAACATTTGAAAAAGTGCCTCATCTACGGGTGTAATATTGTACCTGCAACTCTGCCGCAATTCAGCCTGAGACAAGGAGATCAGTACACTTGCGTCAGGTGAAGAATGAAAAGGCCTGACTTTTACAAGCAGAAGCCAATCGTGTTGAGAACAGGATCATATCTCAAGCAGTGTCCACTAGAGGCCTCTAATGGTCAGAAAATATAGTCCTGTAGTATCGTGTTTTAGACAGAACTGTGTGTACAATCTGTAATTTTTAAAAAAAACAGTTGATCAGCTGATCAGAAGAAGTCATGTCAAATAAAAGAAATCATTCATTCATTAAATAATACATGTGGGCAGAAATATCTTCCTGTATGTTGATTGTTTATAATGCTGTCAGGTTTTTTTTGTACTTTCCAAATTGTTCTTTTAGGTCATTGTTGTAATGATGTCTGTAAGATAATAGGGATAGTGTTTCTTTAAATAAAGAATGAATATGGATTTGTGATGTGAATATCCGTCACATGGCTGACTCAACCCCACTGAACAGCTTTGGGGTAAACTGGAACACCGTCTGCACCCCAGACCTCCTCACTCTTACAACATCAGTGCCTGATCGAGGTAATGCTCTTGTAGCTGAATGAACACAAATCCCCACAGCCATTCTCCAACATCTAGTCGAGAATAAGAATGGAACAACAAATGGAGACTAAATCAGGAATGAGATGTTCAAAAAGCACAAATGAGTGTTACGGTCAGGTGTCCACAATCCTTTGACCATCCAGTCTAGGTTGCATTGTGCATTCTAATGAAGTGCTATTAAACCTGAAGCTAGACTGAGGTATTGGTCTCAGTGTTCCACAGTTCAGAAGCAGAGCCTCCTAAATCACTGCTCCTTCAGGCCGGCTGCTGCTCTGTGGCGTCAGATATGCTGCAAGCTCTTTGTTGGATTGATCTAAGGGTTTGAGTAATTCAGCTTTAATTATTGCCCTAATTGTGTCACGGCTATTTTTGTCCTGTGTTTAAATGTGTTGCTCATTTGTGTGAGTTGCTAGGAGAAACACGGACAGGACCTTCTACAATGCAGCCCATCAAACCACTTATAGATTACATAATGCAGTATCACAATACTGCAGAATATCAGCAGTTTCCACTAATATTAATATCAGAAGAAAGCACAGCATTCACTTCTGATACAAATATGGAGCTTTTCATAACTTTATCAGGTCAGTTTTCAGATCCTTTTTGTGTCTTAGGACTATGCCAAGGACATTCCACAGACCACCCAAGTGTCCCGAGCACTGCTCAGATAACCATGACAACACCATACCCACATCCAGCAACCATATGTGTGTGTAAGACATGCTACAAAAGTAAACAAAAACGTCACTGGGTCTCACAATCGATAGAGGTGACGTCCCTCTTTCTGCGTCACGCTCACACACAGCTCACTCCTTGCTGTTAGCTCCTAATAAGTTGGACACAAGAAAAGGGAAGGGGAAGGGGCTCATCCATAATATTAGCCCAGTCTAAACCCACCACTAACAAGAGTTCTGTTCTGTTAGCTAGAGTAAATGGTAGAGCTCTTATAGTAGCTAAAAACAGAAGACAAAGCTGAGAAAGTGCTTTAGGTAATAGAGCAATATCCAGTGACAGCGATCATCAAGAAGTAATTCTGCGAGAATGGAAGTAGTCCTGACCAGACTGAGAGATTTCTCATGTAAGGAAGCTAGTTTTGAGGACTACAAAGCAGCAGAGATCTTCAGAGAGCAGCAGCTGACAGAGGAGAAATGCAGGGATGATCGTGCTGGCCGTCCGGACATAGAGAGTGCTTTGGCCTGGCTGAGACGAGAGCTGGTAAGATCGGATTAATAGCATCCAGGTGAAATTTGTGGATGAGAAACATGAGGAGCAAATGAGAAAATGAGGGATGATTAACCCTGTAGGTGTGGGTAAATATTTTTTTGTTTTACTGCCAATATTGAGCACAAGCATTATTAAACGTTCACTAGTTGTAGCTGTTGAAAGTTAATTGTCAAATTATTATTTGATGTTTATGTAAATTTAGAAACAGCTATTTGGATTTAGTTTAAACTCATTTTCAGTCTAATATACTTTTCACTGAAATCAACAACTGAAGACTATTAACTTGTATTGTTTCCTGCTCATGCACATGGTATACCATTACAACCTGCAACTTGAACTGAACTACAACCTCCAGGGGTGGTCCTACCATTCCATACAAGAGTTTATTCTAATTTCAGGCTTGGGTCAAGGTAGTTAAAAGACCAACAACAGCAGAGGTCATCTTGCTTGTTTGGGATGTTATTGCCAAACAGTAAAATTTACTGTGGGTCTTGACATTGACATGCAGAGGTCACAAGTACAATGTTTCACCAGCAGCATTCCCATGGGATAAAGACAGAGCAACCCCATTGTCAATGACAGATATATCACTTGGCATTTACTGCCTCACCCACAGCAAATCCATTCTTGTACACCTTCATGACCAGAATTTCAGAAAAGTCCAAGAGGGGTTAAAACTCTGCAGAGAAACATTTACTGATGAGTGTAATCAGGTGGCTGTGAAATCATCAAACTGTACTAAAATTCAACTTCCACAAGTTTACCTGGGTTCCTCTAGTTTAAAATCTGCTTGTACCTTTAGCTATGTCACTGTTCAATTCCACATCATTGCAAGCTTCAAGACGGTAATGAAGTGCTAACACTTTATTTACCTAGAATTACTCAACTGAAAAAAAAGTGTTTATCATGGTCATTTCATTTCCTATAAAAGTCTGATGTCATTTTTAAGTGAATTGTACACACAAAGTGAGCATTACCTAAAAGCTGAAGATTACAGTAGTTTATTGGTTTATTGCAAAAGCATGGATGCTGTGTATGTGTTATATAAGCCTATTTTGGTTTATTTACCATACCTGCAAATAAAAAATAAAGCAAAATTGATCTTAACTATTTTACCACAGACAGAGGTCTATGAAGCGCAGTCAAGATGGTTGCAATTTTGAATATTTTATTACTGTGGTTGAAAATGACAACTCAGCTGTATCAGAGTTATTTAATGTATTACTGAGTTAGTATTTAGTAAGAGTAATAAGTCTATTTTGCTGGACACTTCATTTTATTATTATTATTATTATTATTATTATTATTATTATTATTATTATTAAATAATAAATAATTATAAATTATTATTATTTATTATTCATTTTATTTTTTAAGTATAATTTAAGTTTTGATTATACCCATACCATGGGTATAATCAAAACTTAAATTATACTTAAAAAATAAAATATCCTTATACTCAAAACTTAAATAATAATAATAATCTCAAAGGAATAAAAAAAGTACCAATTAATAGGCAAAAAAAATATTATATAGTATTTTTTGTGGGGTCCAAAGGTCTGAGAGCATGAGTGAAAATGCTTCTGTTTGGCATTGATTTATAATTTAATACAACCATTTTTATTACAAATGATATTAAGACAACTCGAGTGAAAGGATCTTGGTATTTGATATGCCCCTTTTTGCTTTAATGATAATATGCACTATCACACAGGTTTGTGTAAAAGCCGATGATGCCTTTTATATCAAATCCTTTGGGTTTTTATCTAAACCTGTGCTTCAACAGGAGGGACAAAGCACTTAATATATTATATATTGTAAGGTTTACGCTTATCCACTAACTATCTGTACTGAGAAGGAATGTAGTATTTCTTTTTAGTTAAAGGAATCTATAGAAGGAAAATAATTTTTAGAACCCTGCACTTCTTGTTTATCTCCAAAACTCTGATAACAAGGGTGTTTACTAAGGCAAAACCAGGTTCGTGTTTTCTGTTATGTCCCCGGAGAAGCTCATGTGCATTCCCTGTCTCCAAGACAATCACTTCCAATAAAGTCTCATAGCCAGGCTTACAGCAGTCCGCGTAACAGAAGAAGTAAAAGCTGAGCGCAGCGCGAGAGTTGTTTTCTTTTTCCCTCTGGTAGGAGATTAGTCATGGTTCTACTGCAGGGTCTGCGGCAAAGAAATCTGAAAACACATGTAAGAAAATGACTCTGACACACGCACTTGAGTGTAAAGTCGAGACAAGTTTTTAGAAGAAAGTTATTTCTTCTTTTTTTTTTCATTATTTTCTATTTACTTTCACTTTCATCACTTTTGACAGGAAAACTTTCTGTCCCTCTATTCCTCTTGGGAATGTGCCGGAATTTGGTATATTATTTTCTTACAATGAAAGAAATTAGAAAGCCTCAGTTCCTCATAAAGGATGAAGGAAGCATTTGCATTTGAAAGAAATGGACAGTCAGAAATAGTTTAAACGCACGCTCGGCTGTCCACACACACACACACACAACGCTACCTTAGCCATGGTCCGTCATTTATATTTAAGATCAATATGTGAGAATATGTGAGTCATGTTTGACTTTAATATTATAACTGCTCACTGAGTTGTCTTCAGGAGATCTTTTCTTTTCTTTTCTGTTCTTTTTAGATTGCTTTGATGTCTTTTTAACAACCTGACAGACTATTCAACATGGTATAATGCTTTTGATCATCTACAAGTGAAAGCTACAACTGCACAGAGACAGACCGAGCTACACACACTTTGAATAAGTCACTTTTCTTTTCACGCTTGTTTTTGAGTGACAGTTTGGGAATACAACACATGCGGTTCAGATCCCTGACAGTGACACTGAGACAAACTGTTTTTGTTGTTTTTTGTCAGGATCACTTACATCATGTGTGTAGTCAGGGCTCAGACGTCCCGTTGTATTGAATGCTAAATATTTTCATATCTAAATGCAATTCTGCCTCAAGTCTGCTCTCTGGATGAGGATTTAAAAATACTGGTAATATTCTGTAACGTTGCTTTGCTGGATTTGATAAATAAGTGCAACATGCTGCAGTGTTGTGTTAGTGTAGTGGGTGGAGAGGTCACTCAGACAAACTGAGAGCTTGTTATTAGAAGGTTCCTGCTGTGACAACTGAGGTTGTCTATATATAAAGTCACAGCAGTTATCTTTCTTGTTTTTCTCTAATATTCTTTCGTTTAAATGGTTTTCACAGATTCTAACAAACAGATAGATAGATAGATAGATAGATAGATAGATAGATAGATAGATAGATAGATAGATAGATAGATAGATAGATAGATAGATAGATAGATAGATAGATAGATAGATAGATAGATAGATAGATAGATAGATAGATAGATAGAAATGTTATTGATCCAGAGGGAAATTGAAAGTGTTACAGCAGTAAGATTTCTCACAATTGTTCTGTAATTATTCATGTAAATAAAATTACAGATGGAGATGCGCTCTCAGGACCAGGCTCTGATCCGACAGCTCATGGACCTCCACGCAGGGATTCAGGAGCTGA
The DNA here is from genome assembly GCF_019097595.1 of Hemibagrus wyckioides. Lineage (NCBI taxonomy): Eukaryota > Metazoa > Chordata > Actinopteri > Siluriformes > Bagridae > Hemibagrus > Hemibagrus wyckioides. Next base: position 6,491,913 of record NC_080733.1, on the reverse strand, counting down.
AGCAGGAGTGTGCTGTGGACGATGATGAAGAGGAGGAGCCGGATGAATATGAAGAACAGTCCTGGGACTCAGACAGTGAAGCAGATGGGAGCAGTGCTTCCTCCTATTCAGGAGAAATGTCCTTTTGCTCATCCATCTACTCTAACTTCTATACTAGTCCCCTCACACACTCCGTGTCTAAGAGGAGCTTCGGCCGTCGTAGTTCAGTACCTTAAACTCCTGGCTCCTGATCATTTCTTGAAGTTTTACTAACTGTATTCAAGAGAACATAAAAGTAGATTATTATACTGCTAGAATGGTTCTGGAAAAACAAGTTTGAGTCGCTTTCAGAGCAAATCGCAGGTTCAGTGTAGGAGTGGAGAGCTGTTTACTGTGAACTCTATGATCACAGGTTTCAGTCTGACAAGGTCTAGTGAGATAGGCTGCTATTTTCCTTTTATTTCACTGACAAACTTTGATAAGTGGCGCGCATAAAAATATATACAGTGGGGTCCAAAGGTCTGAGAGCATGAGAGAAAATGCTTCTGTTTGGCATGGATTTATAATTTAATACAACCATTTTTATTACAAATGCTACTAAGACAACTCGAGTGAAAGGATCTTGGTATTTGATATGCCCCTTTTTGCTTTAATGATAATATGCACTATCACACAGGTTTGTGTAAAAGCCATTGATGCCTTTTATATCAAATCCTTTGGGGTTTTATCTAAACCTGTGCTTCAACAGGAGGGACAAAGCACTTAACATGTGGTCAATATCACAAAGTTGTGGAAAACATTATTAGTGACCTAGTAATTATTCTTCAAATTTTCAAGTTTTATATATAAACAAAAAAACTCTCAGGCTTTTGAAACCCCCATATGTGTGTGTGTGTGTGTGTGTGTGTAGATACACATTTAAACACATGCATATATCTGACTCACTACTGTTAGTAGCTGCAGATGTTTGACTTTTTCAGTAGTAAATGAAAATTGAGTGTTTGACATCATGATGTGGAACTTCATGTCACATAAAGCTGATACCAGGGTGGCCTTCACTAGTCAGACTTTGTTCTTTCATTTCATGATAAAGTATGATTTATTATGTGCTAAAATATTACACTTTATTGCATATTTGAATTCACTTGAGCACACCTGACATTCTGCGTGCATCTCTGCTGCATGTAGACTAGGTGATGAAAAAGTAAAAGGAAACATTTCACCATTTTTAGCAAAACAGATTTTATAATGGCCGACAAAATTTGTTCTTTCAGATAATGGGAAATTTGATAATAATAGAATGGTAATAGAATATCAATCAGTAAATTACACACCAATCTTTCTTTGTAAGATTATATGATCAAATAGATTATTATTATTATTATTATTATTATTATTATTATTATTATTATTATCTATTTATTTTATAGTAATAAATAGAGTTTACACACTTTTTACTGCAGCATCTAGACAAGGCTGAAAAGAGATATATTTATAGTATAAATGTACAGCTATAGAGTTATATATTGTGATTTTTGTGGGGGTGTGAATATACACTACCAGTCAAAAGTTTGGACACACCTTTTAATTCAATGTTTTTTGTTTAGGGATTTATTTTCTACATTCTAGAACAATACTGGAGATTTCAAAACTATGAAATAACACACATGGACTTAAGTAATCCATATGTAACGACAACAAAAAACAGTCAGTTGTTATTTTAAGACACGAAGGTCAGGTGTTCTGGAATAGTTCTTGCAAGAACAGTATTGTCAAGTGCATTTGCAAAACCCATCAAGCACCATGATGAAACTGGACCACATGAAGACCATCCCAGGAAAGCAAGACCACAACTGACCTCTGCTGCAGAGGAGAAGTTCATTTAGAGTTACCAGCCTCAGAAATCACCAATTAACAGCACCTCAGATTAGAGGCGTTATGAAGGCTTTACAGAGCATCAGTAGCAGACATATCTCAATATCAACTGTTCAAACGAGATTATTGTGTATTTCGGCCGCCTTCAGCATTGTTTTACAATGTAGAAAGAAATAAACATCAGGAAAGACCATGGAATTAGAAGGTGTGTCCAAACTTTTGACTGGTAGTGTATATTCTGGTGAGGTCATGCCATGATGAAAATCAGATGCCATGATAAAATCTCATTTATTTATTGGTTTGGCAATTTGTTTTACTCAGCGATAAAAATGTCAGATATATTCTCTAGATATAACACTAGATGTATTGTTCTGCATCCTTTTCACCACAAGTACCAACATGCATAATAATGCACACACATATTACCACAGGGACCATAAGAGCAGTTTTAGGGTGCAAGTCAGTCATGTAATCTGAAACAACAGCTGATTCACTGATTCCTATCGGCTTTGTCTTACACACTAAACACACCAGTCCTGTCTTTTAAACCTTAAAAAGCATGCAATAGCATTTAAAATAAAATCTTGAAGGTATCTAATCTTCCAATTTAGCATTTGTTTAAAAATAAAGCAAGCATCACATGCAGCAAGACTATAACACTATAGCATACAAATTCTTATTCAACATAAATGCACATTTTTGGCATTAAAAACTCGCATGCTTCATGCCAAGACATCAGAAGTAACAGATAAGAAGACATCTTTATCCATTTGTCATGGTGAACTCAGTGCTGCTCTGTGTGACTGGAGTCGAATAAAAGAGGACCACTTTCCCTCCTCAGTCTCTGGATCTCAGTGTTAAGCCCGAGCAGGGTCTGAGCCAGCTGTCGGTCCTGTGAGCGCATCTCCAGCTGAATGTTAAAGAGAGAAACACAGATACACAGTTCAGCATTCATTTGGTTCACAGAAGCCAGACAGGCATTTTAAAGCCCATTAAAGTGATGTATCATCATATCATTTTTATACACAAGTTTTTCAGATGTTGATTTGCTCATTTCAGTAGGTAAATGAATTCTGAAGCAATTTTATGGTTGCGCTTTTCCATTAGGTTTCACTTAATTAACATTATTTATGACACAGCTTAACTTTAAAGTACCAGAAACTTCAGCATTAGTAAAGGAAGTAAAACTACCAAAATAACTTACATATTAATTGATGCTGTTCCCTTAATATGTCTGTTGTGACCAATTATAAAAAATTCTTAATGGAGGCTAAAGGGTGCATTTTAGTTGATTATTAATGATACCTGTAATTAAATTTATTTTAAGTTATGCACATTTCTTTTTAATAAATGACTGATAAAACATCAGCTAATGGAGGTGCATTTAGTTAACAATATTTTAAAAAATAATAAATAATATAATATCATACTACTTTTTAACAATATTAATATTACAAAACTTGCCTTTTACTTTATTCGCTTCTGTTATGTTTAGTATTAGTTAAGGAAATGAACTAATATTTAAAGTGTAATATTTAATATTAATATTTAATATTTTAAGCACAATTTGTTTATATTAGCTTAAGCAACAATGATTAAGCTAGAGTCCAATTCTTACCAATAAAAGTAGCAGAAAGTATTTTGCAAAAACATATAAAAATACAATTCATATTTTGTTATAAATATATTTTGTTGGTTTATTTTGTTTCAATTATGTGCAGTATGCATCTGACATATAAATATAAATAATAAAATATGAAGCAATAGATAGTGCTGTTAATTTATTTAACTGAGTGTTATATCAAACGTGCTGTGTCTTCCCAAACTGCAGATCTGTAGATCCAAAAGACAGTTTGGTGATTTCTATGCTTAAAGACACCTGCTTCACGTCACCAGGGAATTCCCAGGTGTACTGCACGTCTTAGATCAGTGAAAAATGACCAAACTGTGCTGGACTCCAGACCAGCAAGACTGTAGATGGGAACAGAAGATTTACCAATATATTCTAAATTCTGGACACAAATGTCCTGTATTTATGTGAAATAGATTTATTGCTGCTCTTCCCAAATTTTGACATCCAACCCTTATAGGATGCAGTTATAGTAAAGAATTCCGAAACTCCAAGCATTAAAAGTGAATTATAAAAAAAAAAAAAAGCTTGACAAGAAGACTAAATTGTGGAAGAAGAAAAAAGTATCTCAACCTCAAAAATATGTAGTTGTAATGCAGTGAAATCAACTCACCAGTTCGGAGCGTAACCAGGTAATTGCTCCGTCTATCTTGGCTCTGCGTAGCTCTTCATTAGCCTGGAAACTCCTGCTGGTGCTCATCGGATCATCATCATTTTCAGAGGACATTCGTGGCTCGGCTGTTGTTCTGAAGGCATGGCGGAGCTTGTTTTTAATGTTCTCCAGCACCATAATGGACACTGAGTCTTCATACTGAGTCTCTGGGTTCATTGTGACATCGAGGGGAGTGAATGAAAGTGTGTGAGACGACTCCCTGGTTCCACTAATACCCTTCCACAGGGGACTGACTACGTTCACACACACACATCTCTGGTCCAGTGTCATACATTAATGTTTTTTTTTCCTCTCGTCCCTGGCGATCTTTCTGGATTAATCACTAAAACACTGAGAAACTGTCACTGATGAGCAGCAAGTGTGTAAGTCCTTCTCGAGTCTGCTACCACATTTGGGCCTGCCTTGTTTTGTCACTGTTACTATAGAGAAACACTCCCCCCAACCCGGCAAGAAGAATGGAGGGACATTGTAGACAAAGACTATTGTTTCATCCAAAAGAAGTGAAAAGGTGCAGGGGGCCTTGCTCACTCAGTCTTTCACTCACCCCCACTACGCACCCATTCAGCCTTTGTGTGAGAAATGGGCTCCGAGAAAGATCTCAGTCGAGTCTTTCTTTGTGACCGAGTACAGTGTCTCGACAGCTAGTTTTCTTCTGACCTTTTACGCAGGTTTTATAGGCCTGGAAAAAAAACCAACTCATCACTACCATACGTCAAACGAGGCAGCGGTTAAGAAGCTGGAGTCTGTGCTTTTCAGTGGGACACCACAAAAGCTTGCTGTGGAGAAACAGAATTAGCACTTTTGTGTATAAAGCGAGTGCATTTCCCAAGGGGCAATCAATCCACAACTCCCTGGCAGGCTTGACACAATCCTTTTGCTCGCTCTGTAGAAACAGAAACAGAAGTCTAGTGTACTCTCCTGCCTCATGCAAGCTACGGCCAACCCTATGTACAAAGGGGCACGCCGAACAGCACCAGAATCGACCAAAGTTATCTACTCTCTATACGTTTCTTCAGCAAAGAGGACATGAGTTAAAGTCAAGACACTTTATTTTCAATTTGCATTTAGCTTCTTTAACTTTTCAATGGGCATTTCTGTTGTGGATTTGTCACACAGTGTAGCGCTTCAGTGCTTTTGAAATATCAAGGTTATTATGCATGCCTATTGGATGATGAACTCGGTGGGGGCGGGGGGCTGTAGTTAGGGATGCGGTGTGGAATACTGTGTGACATTTGCGCAGAGATGCTCATTAGAGCGTGTGCAAATGTGAGATTAAGTCTTAAGGTCAGTGAGTGAAGCAAAACATGACACTCTAACAGAAGACGAATGAGCAACCATTAAACTCGCAGTGATTGTCAACTGAAAGGCATTCAGCTGCTGAAGGTTGCCTTTATTCTAATCATCCAATGTCATATAAATGCTGCTTTACACCGTCCTCACAATAACACTGATTTAGGACGGATTTTTGAAAAGTAGCATCTACAGTTAAGGCCAAAATTTCATATTAACCTAGGCTACAAGTATTCTTACAATTCCACAGATTTCATATTAGTATACATTTCTTTTTGAGTATCAATTGGGCATCTACTTTGTTCACATCAGATAAAATGTGTGGAGTTTGTGTGGAAAATTGAGTAGCCTGTGTAGGTGTATGGAAACTTTTGTATACACCCATATTATTCTCACAAGCACAGTATGAAACAGAAAAATAAGAATGTCTTGAAAGAACGGTGGCATTATATATCTATTTAAATTTGCAGTTAAACTTTAACATTCAATCCTCCCAAGCAAAATCCTAAAAGTCTACTAACCTTCACCACTGATTAGGAACACTACAGCTTCCTCATTTCTTTTTATAATCTGCCCAGTTTGTCAAAAGCACAAACATCATTGTTAAATATTAAAGTGAGCATCACACTCAGCACTGTCCAGCAGTTAAACTGATGTTCATTTTACTTTCCGTTTCGGCAAATTGGATCCTGTAAGCTTGCTTGTGCTGCCACTTACTGGCATCTGAAGGTAAAAACAAGAGATTGACACAGAAACTACATGAGATCATTCTCTACTGTCATTCTCTTTCAGATATTAATGTAAAAATTGAATTGGAGTGTGAAATTAATAATAACTGATATGTTTCACCACTGCCAACACTGACACATTACAATTTGAGAATATAAAGCAATTTACTTCTTATTATATTTTAAAAACAAGGAAATCACTCTGTAACATATTGTATGTATATTTTATTAAAATGCAACCATTACATATAAACATTTATACACAGCAATGAAAAAAGTTATAAAATTAAAAACTGTATTCTCAACAAAAGCATATATAGTTTAGAAGGTGCTACCTGGAACAAAATCCTAAAGAATTACTCTAAAAAAAAAAAAACTTATTTGACAGTAAAAGTATAAATATAAATGCAAACTGTAAAATTTAAGGCAATCTGATGGCATGAGTTCTGAAACTGGATTGCATGATGAGAGTTAGCCGTATGCGTATTTGTCTGATGCTGCTCTGTCATTAGGAGTTATCTGTCCACTCAGCTTCATCAGCAGCTTTACAATCAGGCCTGCCTGTAGAGGAAACATGGGTACTCAATGTCAAACACAGACAGTCATAACCACCAACAATAGCTATAATTACTAGCTATAATTATAATAAGGTGTTAATACAATGAACAAAATATCCAGGGGGTAAAATTGAATCTGATGCAAATTCTCCTCCAAGCATTGCCCTAACTCATAGAATGCTGTACAGCACGAAACAACGTAGTAAACACATTCCACACCCTGGACATCTGGCTTGAATCCATCCAGATCCAACCAGGTAGAAAGGGCTGGATCGGGTCTGAATCCACCCAGTGGACTTTTTGTTCTGTATCAAGGGGTACTTAAATCGTGAATCTATTTCCTAGACTACCAGAGATCTTAAAATTCACCCACTTCAACATTCATTTACAACCTACAGTACATTTAAATATATATATATATATATATATATATATATATATATATATATATATATATATATATATATATATATATATATATATATATATATATATACACTGTAAAAACATTAATAAAATATAAATAAATATATGTAAATGTAAATACCAAATATAGTCAAATATAATATCAAATAGTAACTTTTCATAGCCATTTCGTGTCTATCATACTTGTTTTGTGTGCACTATGAAGTTCTTTTTGTTCTCCAGACTGTGGATTTGGACATACTGGTCAGCCTGTCCAAGCTGCCACATGAAGGTGCCATACTCCATGCTGAGGTGGAGCACCTGGAGCAAACAGAGCAACATTAATGCAGCTCATTGTGAGGAGAGACACAACGTTGCTCAAGCAATCTCTCCCTGTGACAATATTTATTACGATCGCCAATGTTATTGCCTGTTATTTCATTGATCTGTGCAGAAAGTCACAGCTATAACTATATCGTCATGCCTCACCTTGGTTTCCATGTTCATGAGGTGCAGACCTTTGGTGTTGACCCCTACATAGACCCGGATGACCTTGTGAGTGCTGGAGCTGGCTTTGGTGTAGACCTGGCCGGTAAAAAAGGCAGCTCCATAGGTGGGAATGTCCCAGCAGTTCTGCAGGAAGAGGCGCTGAAGGTGATGCATTTCTTTACTCACTCCCTCACTTGTGCTCAGACTCTAAGAAACCAGTAAACAGAGCAGTTAGATTAGGCACAACATAAAATCTCTTCTTTTATTCAACCTTGCTATTTATAAAACAGTCAGAAATGCAAGCCTGCCTTATACTCGTGAAGTATCCTGTTGGTCCAGTGATGTGCTTTACTTTTTACTTTGGATATCGGAACTATGGATTTCAGGTTTTCCTCACTGTTGGAAACAGAGTGAGAAGAACATGTATAAGAGGAACACAATATTATAGGAAAAGGCTGACACAAGCATAAATTTAATGTGAAGCTGGTGCTTACTTCAGAAAGCCTTGCTTGTGTTTTTTGCTGTCATAGTTGCCGTAAATGATCTGCAGAAGGAGGCTAGCTAGAGTTATGAGCTTGCTGTCTGGTGATGAGAAGAAACCTTTGAGGAGGAAATAGCGAGCTTCATCAAACAGGATAAGGATGGAGAGTGGATCTTCAACCTAGAGGAAATATCCAATGAAACCAAGATTAATTGTCTTTTCATGTCACGAATTTAGGCTATTGCTGCCCATGTTAAACAGTACAACAGAAAAAGTGGTGCAGTAAAGGCAAAATTGTACACCACCTTCTTCTCAACATCCAGAGGCAGACGAACATCTCTGCGTAGGAAGAGTTGGGGGCTTTCCCTTTGTGGGTCCAGTGCAGTCAGGTCTGTGACAATCTCGGGCCAGATACGCAAATGCTGTAAGGGCTTGTGAAAAGGCTTCAGCTGCAAACCTTAAAAACAGCAAGAGCCAGAATACAAATCACATTTCGTTTGTTCCATTTACCCCAGTCATTCTGTGATGACCTATTAACGTGAAACAATGCTTGTTTATAGTGAAGAAATTCCAGCTTAAACAGCAAAACTATCATTTTCCATGAATGAAAAACATGGAGCAAAGTTTCTTGTTCTTTTTATGACTGTACAGTGTTGCGATGAGACTCACTGAGGTTCTCAGAGCAGATCCATATGGTGAAGTACTGCTGTGTTTCCTGTGAGAGCCTCATACCCTCCATGATCTGCTGCACCGTAGTGTTGTTGCCATGCTTCAACTCCACGGAGCGGTACGAACCATCCATGCGGTAAATCCGGACCTTTTCATACTGACACAATTTTTTGTCTTTTGTCAAGCATTTATCAAACCACCAACAAACCGTTTTACACAACTCAAGCTTTTCTTTAAGTATATAAGAACTATACACAGAGGGCAATCACACTTACTGGCTGGTTATTGGCTTTTTTAAGGAGTTTTACCGTCTCCTCCCAGTTGTTCTGTTTATTCTCCTCACAGATTTGAAGAGGGGAACGTTTCTGTTGGTCTTCAATGTGCTTTAAAAGAGAATAAGAAAACAGATAATAAGGGAACTGTGAAAGAAAAAGAATGGCTTATAAAAAAAAAAGCGTTTAACATAAACATAAGGTGTGCCTACTTCTATAAAACGTTATTTGCATTCATAAACACACAGATTTTAACTCACTTGAATGTAATAGCACAAGAAATCTTTATTAGTCAGCTTGACTCACCCTATCTATATCAGGATGCTGAAGCAGAAGCTCCACAATCTCTGAGTGTCCTCCTCCAGCTGCAAAGTGCAAGGGGGAGCTAAGCTGTCCATTAAGCAGGTTGGGGTTGCAATTTCCTTTTTCCAACAAAAGTTTCGTGGCCTCCACCTTTCCATGCCTGAAAGATTAACCAGCCATATCAAATCAGCATCTAAGTGTACATTTTAACAGTACATTTTAATCCTTGTTCACATATGTCTCATTGTTTCTCACTGTTAGTCTCTGTGATTAAACAAACAGAAACAGGAGCAGACAGCACATACCAGCATGCATAATGAATGGGGGCCCAGTGGTCACTGTCCAGCTGTTTGACAGAATAGCCACTGTCCAGAAGTTTGGACAGAAGCTCTGTGTCTCCCTCGCAAGCACTGCGATGTAGGGGGAAGTCATCGACCCACTGGCGATCTCTAAATCATGGAATGCAACATCTCATGAGGTTATGGGCTTTACAATGGATTGGAATATGAAACAAATATCTAACACGTGTACTTAATGTAGAACACTGCAGACTCATTTATTGACTCACTTGTCCTCAGTAACACTGGTCATGCTATGTTGCCATTTCTCTCTCTTTGGAATCTGGATTTTGGAGTAGTCTGGAGCCCCCAAGCCAAAGTACGGATTAATGATGACCTTATCCACCTACATATACCATCAGAAAAAAATTTAACTCTTTATACATGGAGAACCATTTTAAAAAAGAAACAGATTTGTCCTCATTCCCTATGTTTTATTATCTGCTGATATACTGTGCTAGTATTTCTAATTTTGCTACTTTTCTTAATTTAAATGTTTAGTGTTATCTTACTCTGTTGGTGTACTGCAGGTCTGAGCCATAGAGTGGATTCTCGATACACATGTCTGCCTTCTCCAGAGACATCATTTTGCTCTTGATCTCCAGTGCAGTGTAGCCCATGTGAAGTGACGTATCGTTCTGCTTGCTCTCGGTAGAGTAGGCTGGATTGCTCACGTTGGTTTTGACCCTCTCTATAGGCGCAGGTCTGAAGAGTGCCGGGATAGCATGCGGCACACTGTGCTGCTCCGCTAGCCACCTGAGGGCAGCACACACACGCTTTTCAGTAATATGGAATATTTTGCCCTGCCAGCATATATTTAATTGCGCAATCAAATAAATATATCAGTCCATCACTTAAAGTCAGCACAAGATTGCTACCTAGTGGAACACTCCAGACCTATAGATCAAAACAGAGCTTTTATAACCCAGATTAAAGGTGCAGTATGTAATTTCTTTGCTCTATAGTAATCATATTGATTTTAATGTTACTTAAATATCACAATATTACAATGGGTCTCACTATTTCATTTGTTTCAGTCTTCTGTCTACATTTTTCCATTCCAGAAACAGGCTCAGCTCTGTTCCTTTTCTTTAAATGGCTACCCAAAGTAGAGTCAGTTTTGGTTGTGATTTGCCAAACAAGCTAATTTTTTTGGCAGGTTTTTACCAAAAAAAATGAGTGATCTGAACCTATACTTGTTCTACAACACAGAGGAGTGTACAGAAACCTACTTGTCAAGGCTGAGCAGCATCTTTGAGGTGATTGAGTTGAAGTGGGTGCTGGTTTCACTACACACACGCATGATGTCTTGAAGGCAGTAAAAGCTGGGACTCCCAGGGTGATAAACAGGCTTGCTGTTGTCTGGAGTGGATAACAGACCACTTTATTAATTATAACTCAGGTATATACTACTCACGTTTTCAAAAATCCAGACAATTACACTGTCCTTGTAAATCCCTCAGCACATAATAAAATAAATGTAATTGTTTCAAACCATTTTGTAATCTATCTCACACCAATAATACAGACACTCACAAATGGACCTTACCTTTAACATTAATTGGCACAATAAACAGAGAGGCCTCTTTTCCTTCATTCTCACCATCTAGAGGGAACTTCTTCATGTGCACAACACGTTTCCCTGTGAGAATTACCACAAAAAGTCTCATCATTCCTTAGGACTGAAGGAAAGTAGGTGACTGTTTTACTGTTTCTAAGCAAACCTTTCATTCTAATCACTCTGCTTCTGCTTCTATGCAATATATATAGATTTATATTAATGCACTCAGTCATCAGCCATAATGTTATTTATGATAGCACGCCTGCTCTCATGCTCTGCTGCTTAATGATTACCACATGTGTATGAAAAGCTCCCAAATGATAAGAAGATACTAACCTATTATGCCTTGGTTATTTGATATGGGCTTAGTTGCTTCGTCCACATATTCCAGAATTGACTTGGTTTTGTCACTGTTTGTGTGGATTTTGGTCCCGAGGAGAACCTTCTTCCGTTTCTTCTCTTTTCCCTCAAGTGGAACTTCAATCAGCAGAATCTACAGAAATGGCCCAGCATGTAAATAAGTAGCAGAAGTGTTTACATGAACATTTATGCACAACATGTAAAGATGTGTATTACTCTATAAACAAGAGGTAACAAATGATAGTACAAATAAACTCATTAGCCTTTTAAGTACATTCATTTGCATTTAGATAATAAATTTACATAAAACAGTCCAAGCTTATACACTTAGTGACCATTTGGAACACCTAGCTTATATAATACATGGCCAAAGCTATATGGACAGCTGGCCACCCATATGTGTTTTTTCCCCAAGCTGCAGTCACAAAGTTTCCCAGACCTCTTCACCCAACATCAGTGCCCACCCCACCCCAAACTCACACACATACACGCACCCCACTCCCTGTGTTAAGGCTAATAAATATCTGGTCCTACGGTGTTCCATTTCCACTGAAAAATGAGACAGCTGTTGACAATTTGTTTAGCTAAAGTCAGTAAAACAAGCAAAATACACATACTGGTAAGTACAGGTGCAAAAGACGAAGAATTGTAGATACAAGGTGAGTATAAGCATGTAAGTAAGTATCATTGTTCCTACCTCATATGCTTTGGCGCGGTACTCCTTGGAGCTAAGGCTCACAGCACTCTTTGGCCGTATAACAGCTACAAACACATCTTCCAGCTCCTGATTACCCATCTTCTACGCATCTCATACCCACTGCTTCAGTTTCTGATAGTGGCAAATGTCTTACTACCATACCTGCAGTGGATGAAATAAAAGTAGGGTGGGTAGTAATAATAATAATAATAATAATAATAATAATAATAATAATTTACATTGACTGTACTGCTCATAACCTTCTTAAACTATTCTAATCTTAAAAATGTTTAGATTAGACTTTAGATTTTTATATTGCTGTTGCTGTTTTTCTAATGTGTTGTGTTGTAAACTTTAACTGTGCCGTAAACTGTAAGTTATTCAATATTGTTTCTGTCAAGTAAAGGAAAAATCATTGAATAAATTTCAAATTAGTCTTTAAAATTAACATGTGATCCCAAGCAGGCTCCAAAATCTACTGTGTAATACAATTCTGAGTTGATTTTTAAAGTTAAAGCGTCCTTCATCTGCATTTTGTTTTGTTTTTTTCACTTCCTACATTACCCACAATGCACAATGCACTAGCAAATAACAATATCCCCCTGTGGCGGCAGCATGGCATACAACCTCTATCCTCTCATGGGAATAATGACAATAGAGCACCAGAATAACTAAGCACAAAATAAATATTTCAATATAAACATATGTAGAAACACATGTAAACATACACTATATTGCCCAAAGTTTTGGGACACCCCTCCAAATCATTGAAATCAGGGGTTTTTTCAGGGGGTTTTCATGGGTTGGGCTTGGCCCCTTAGTTCCAGTAAAAGGAACTCTTAATGCTTCAGCATACCAAGACATTTTGGACAATTTCATGCTCCCAACTTTGTGGGAACAGTTTGGGGATGACCCCTTCGAGTTTGGTGTGGAGAAACTTGACTGTCCTGCACAGAGTCCTGACCTCAACCCCATAGAACACCTTTGGGATGAATAAGAGCGGAGACTGTGAGCCAGACCTTCTCGTCCAATATCAGTGCCTGACCTCACAAATATGCTTCTAGAGGAATGGTCAAAAATTCCCATAAACACACTCCTAAACCTTGTGGAAAGCCTTCCCAGAAGAGTTGAAGCTGTTACAGCTGCAAAGGGTGGGCCAACTCCTTATTACATTCATGTACATGTAAAGGCAGATGTCCCTAAACTTTTGGCAATATAGTGTACGTAATTCAGGCCACCTAACTATGGCTTTAAATGCTGTAGCTTTACAATTTCCCTTTACTGGAACTAAGAGGTTCAAACTTGTTCCAGCATGGAAATGCTCCTGTGAACAAAGTGAATACATGGTGTTGATTTTACATGAACTGGAGTGTCCTGTACTGAGCCCTGACTCTGACTCAACCCCACTGAACATCTTTGGGATGAACTGGTACACCGACTGAACCCCAGACCTCCTCACTCTGATCTCACTAATGCTCTTGTAGCTGAATGAACACAAATCCTCACAGCCACATGCCAACATCTAGTGGAAAGCCTTCACGGATGAGTGGAGGGTATTATAAAAGCAAATGAGGAACCAGAGCAGGTATCAAGAAAATTTGGGGTCCTATAGTACGTATATTGTATATTGTACCTGTCCCTAGTAATCACTAAAAACATTAATTATCCATTGTTAGGTAGAAAACTTAACACAAGGGTTAATGAGGACGTCATATTGCACTGAGGGAGATGAGACACTGAATAACATCTGACATGACATCGTTGTAACTTCTGTAATGTCTTTTACTCTCAGGACAAAATGTTCATAATATAACCTGAGTAATGTACAGGCCATTATATACTCGAGCATGTGAAGAAGATGCACTCAAAAATAAATTTGTCCATACGAGCCAAGCCAATGAGAGCAAACTGTTTAACGTAAGTAAACACTTATAACGGATCATAAAGCATTTATAACGGATTGAGCTGAAACGTTAAAACAACTTAAAAACCCGCCAGTAGTATAACGATGTGTAACTGAACAATGTATTCACGCCATTATAAAGAAATAATCATGAAGCTGTTTAGATTGTTTGGCACACAAGAAACCAGTGGACAGCCCCGAATACCAACTAGCTAACAAGCCAGATAACTACCGAAACTTAAATACCA